>NW_016690194.1:5892334-5955426 GCF_001604755.1 Lepidothrix coronata | reverse complement strand
ATTTGTAAGCAGTAAAGTCGAAAGTTACTGTATTTTACTGGAGGCACTGGCTGTGGTAGACAGTTGAAAAGGCTCACATTGACTGTCTGAATGACATAAGTTATGTGCTATTAGCATAAATACTTTCTAAGACATCCATTTAATCAATTTCTTAAATAACAGAATGATCTACTACAAAATAGTGGACTGTATACACTATATTTTGGCACAAAGATGGTCATTCTCCCACTAGTAACCAGGGGCTCTAAATAAATGATTTCAACAATGTTTTATTAAAGGAGGACAAGAGCCCTCGAGCTGCATTAATCGGGGAGAAGTCGAGTGGCACTTTTGTTATGGAAATGTTAAACACATAATAGTTCAGGCAAACAATGTGGAGCCACTTCATTCTCTCAGCCATTCTGACACCTCTTAAAGAGGAACTGCAGGGAAGGATGTGGGAAAGATTTGCTTTCTGAAGAAGCTTTCAGCTAATATTTTGGATATTTACTTCCAAAATTCAGCCAGTGCAAATGTAACTGAGGGGCATAAAAATAAAACAATAACGAAAGATGATTTATGTAGCTACTGCTAGTGATGAGAGTTTGGTGCTTAAAATCAAAGTAGTCATTGACAAACCCTTCTTTTCTTTAAAGTTTCTTTTTAAAATGAATTTATTATGAGTCAAGTGGATAATATAGTATAAGCTGAATGTGCATGAAGAGAGATTTTTCTTAACACACAGTGATATAGCATTAATACTATACCTTGGACATACGCCAGCAAAGGGAAGGAGGAACACCCCAGAGTAAGGAAATACATGGGCTGAGGTTTAGTAGGATGAGTCATGAGATGAAGTGTGATGTGTAGGCAACCTAGAAATACATGAATAAAGTGATACAGAGTGAAGACATGACTACGTAAAAAGGGATTCACTTTCAAAAGTGGTATCTCGAGTGGGTGAGAGGAAGAAAGGGTAAGGAAAGGAGATGCCCATTGTGTAGATAAAGTTTGGAGAATGAATAAACAGTGTACTTGCTAATGAGGAGAATGAAGCTGCAAAAAAATATCAAGAAGTTAGCTGAGACACAGATTGAAAATGACAGAGGGCAACACAGAAAGGTAGCTGGCTTTAATAATGATGGCAGAGCCAGAAAATAGGAGTAATATGGAAGTAAGATGAATATTCAGCTTTGGAAAGTACTTTTTCCCCCCCATCTCCATAAGCTCAAGGTGAAAGCTATCATCCCCATGTTCTTGGTGTTCATGACCTTGCACCTTAAACACTGTGTCCAGTTTTGAGACAGTTCCTCTCTCAAGTTAAGGAAGGATATTGAAAATTTGAGGGGCTGGTGGAAGGCTGCCAGAATGGCTAGAGTTTGTGACCAATAAGGAAAAGATGAGGGAGCTGAACTTTAGTCTAGCTGAGAAGAGGCTACCAGGAACCTAATGGTAGCCTATAGCCATAGGAAGGGACTTCTGTAAAGACTGCAGAGCCAGACTCTTCTTGGTAGTGCTAGAAAGAAGGTATGACAAGGTGCAGCAGGCACAAACTGTGGCCGGTAGATTCAGACTGAGCATTAGGAAGAACCTTGCCAGGAGGTGAAGGAGGTAGTGCAGCACCAAGACAAGATTCTTAGAGAGACCCTGTGACCTCCATTGTTAGAAGTTTTCAAGACTTGGCTAGCAAGAGTTACATCTGACTTCATCTAGCATTGGCTGGAATACAGCTTCTAGAAAAAGTTGGGAGTAAATGATCTCTGGAGATCCCATTAAATAACTTTCCATAATTCTGTGATTGTAATGTTGATCTGATGATGGGACATCCAGAAGGGTCTTTGGGTAGATACAGAGTGACATGAGTCTCAGGAACACATATGGCATATTGCAATGGAGATGGTGATGCATGGAGATTGAGGAGAGGACGTGGCTCTTACACATGCCTACAAGGGCAGAGAGGGTGGAAACAGCTGATAAGGGGTCAATGGAAATTTAGGAAGAGAGTGGAGACAAGAAATAGAATTTAGTCCAGGACCTGGAGAAAAGAGGGAGAGAAGAACTATAACACAAGGGAAATAGTGAAATATAAGGGAATATAATGAAGAAAATGAAAGTGTCTGACAGTAACATTTATAAATTGGAAAATGGGCGTTTTGGTTAAAAAAGGGAAGGATAAGTCTGGGAAAAGAATTTGGAGGAAACTGGGAGTGCAAGAGACAAATGCTTGTTTATAAACATGTCCTGAGCACTTGTCACCACAGTATCTTGCTGCCTTGAAACAATAGAAATAAAAGACCACTGAATCTTCTCCCTTACACATATGTCTGCATGTAAATATAGACAATGCAATACAATAGTGTAGTCACAAAACACATACCTTCATGTAAATAAATATAGCTTGCTAGATACCATCTGTTAATACAAAATCAAACCTCACCTGTTTATAACGTCTTATACTAAAATAATGCAAGCACTTGCTACTTTATGATGTGAGTGTATATTTGGTTTGCTTACTTTCAATTGTTTAAAAAATATAGGAAGCTAGGTGGTTTAAACAGTACAAATACAAGCACTGTAATTTCTGGTCATCCACTGGCAATGACTCTAAGCCTTCTAATTCAAATATTGATAGCAGCTGAAGAAGTCTATTGTTAGTATGACCTTTGTAGTTTTAGTATGTTAACACTTATATTTGGAAATTTCTCTAACAGGGTACTCGCCTGTCCTCTGTAATTCTATTGTATTCTGACATATTGCATCCCTACAAAGAGAAAATCAGGAAAGAATTCCAGGAGGATTGCATGAATGAACAAGGAGTTTCTGGAAAAACTGGTAGCTTACAGAGGGTGGAAGCAGAGAAACGTAGCCTGGGAGGAATACAGAGAAATTGTCTGAACAGCAAGGGAGATGGTTAGGAAAGTTAAAGCACTGGCAGAAGTAAATCTAGCCAAGGAAATCCAGGGTAACAAAAAAAGTTTCTTTAGGTACATCAGCAATAAAAGAAGGGAAAATGTGGGTCCCTTCAGGAAGGATACAGAACATCAGGTCACCCAGGACATGAAGAAGGCTTGAGGGACTCAACAACTTTTTTGCCTCAGTCTTCACTGGCAAGTGCTCCAGACTCACTGCATAAGTTGCAAAAGGTGAAACAAGGGATAAGGAGAATGAAGACCTGCCCACTGTAGTAGAAGATCAGGGTCAAGAATATTCTCAGGAACCTGAAGGTGCACAAATCCATGGGACCTGATGAGATGTATCTGAGGGTCCTGAGGGAACTGGTGGAGGAAGTGGCTAAGCCACTGTCCATTGTATTTGAGAAATCATGTCAGTCCAGTAAAGTTCCCACTGACTTTAAAAATCTTCCATTTTTAAAAAGGGAAATAAGGAAGACCCAGGGAACTACAGGCTAGTCAGCCTCCCCTCAGTGCTTGGCAAGATTATGGATCAGATCCTCCTGGGAACTATGCTAAGAGACATGTCAAATAAGTGGTTCATTGGTGACAACCAACATGGCTGCACTAAGGGCAAATCATGCCTGACACATTTAGTGGCCTTCTATGACAGATTACAGCAGTGGTGGATGAGGGAAGGGCAACAGATGTCATGTACCCAAATTTGTGCAAAGCAGTGGACACTGTCCCACACAACACCCTTGTCTCTAAGAGACAAGAAGAGACATGGATTTGATGGATGGACCACTAAGTGGATAAGAAATTGGCTGAATGGTCGCAGTCAGAGAGCTGCAGTCATTGGCTCAATGTCTAAGTGGAGACTAGTGATGAGTGTTGTCCTTGGGGATAGGTGTTGGGACTGGTGCTGTTTAACATCTTTGTTAGTGATGTGGATAGTGGGATTGAGTGCACCCCCAGCAAATTTGTAGATGACACTAAGCTGTGTGGTGTAGTCAACCGGCTGGAGGGAAGGAATGCCACCCAGAGGGACCTTGACAGGCTGGAGAGCTGGGCCTGTGTGAACCTCATGAAATTCAAAAAAGCCAAGTGCAAGGTCCTACAGCTGGGTCAGGGCAATCCCAAGTACACATACAGGCTGCCATACTAGCCCTGCAGAGAAAAACTTGGAGGTGTTTGTGGACAAAAAGCTTGATATGAGCCAGCAATGTGTGATTGGAGCCCTGAAGGCTAACCACATCCTGGGCTACATCAAAAGAGCCATGACCAACAGGTCGAGGGAGGGTATTCTGGCTTTCTACTCCACTCTTGTAAGACCCTACCTGGAGTACTCCTACCTGGAGTATTGCATCCAGGTTTAGGATCTCCAACACAAGAAAGATGTTGGCCTCTTGGAATGAATCCAGAGGAAGCCACTAAGCTTTTCACAGGGCTAGAGCATCTCTCATGTGAAGACAGGCTGAGAGAGCTGGGGTTGTTCAGCCTGGTGAAGAGAAGGCTCTGAGGAGATCTTTTAGTAGCCTTTCAATACCTAAGGGGGGATTACAAGAAAGCTGGAGAGGGACGTTTTGCAAGGGCATGTAGTGATAGGACAAGGGGGCAATGGCTTTAAGCTGAAGGAGGGCAGGTTTATATTAGATATTAGGAAGAAATTCTTTGCTGTGAGGATGGTGGGGGGCACTGAAACAGGTTGTCCAGAGAGCTCCCCAACCCCAGAGGTGTCCAAGACTAGGCTTGATGGGGCTTTGAGTATCCTGGTCTAGTGCAAGGTTCCCTGCCCATGGCAGGGGTGTTGGAACTAGAAGATCTTTAAGGTTCTTTCCAACCCAAACCATTCTACAATTCTACAGGAATCGCCATCACACTCAGTAGCGATGTTCTTCATGTTGTCTCTTTTCAGGAGTTACAGCATCATTCTAAACTCATTCAAACATTTTTATGCCATGTAAAAATGGAATATAGCAGGAAATAAAGCAGCAGTCCACAGAAAACTGTTATGCTGTCTTGTTTTTCGTATTAGTGTATTCAGGTGTATACCATATGTTTGCAAATTAGTCTAAAGGACATGGCAAAGTCAAGTGTAGATATATGTGTTGATCTGTGCATCTCAGGAACTGAGGCCAGAAAAAAAATGTAATATAAGGGTGTGGATTTTATAGAAAGAACATATCTGCCAAGTAGCTTGTGCAAAACATCTCACCTTTCTATGATGTAAAGGCTTGTTTGCATAGTTCCAAATCATTGAATCCTGTTAGAGGTAGTCTGAGTTTGCAGTAGTAGAATTGTTAGTATTTAGCCGATGGCTGTATTTCTATGCTTAGAGAGAAAGATTACTCAGCTAAATGATGGTTGAAAAGGCACAAGGTTATGTGAATCAACTTAACAACCAACTTAACTCAACTTAACTAACACTTGGGTTTGGCCTGGTGTAGCTAAAAGAGTTGGCCTAAAACCTACTGAAGTGAATAAAGCTGTGTGCTTGGATGTGTTGAAGAACATGTTACTATGCAAAAGGTATTGCTAGTGAGGAGAGGACATATCTGTAAAACCAGTAGATAAGAATGATATGGAAATCTGAGGAACTGGAATCTTTTCCCTTTTGGATTACTCAAACCTTGAATGGTTTAGTCTTTGGCAATATTAGGCTAAATCTTAGAACACACTGATTCCGTGTAGAGTCTGAATATACTCAGAAATAATTCTGACTCTTTTCAGATCTCATTTAGAAGACTTTCGTCAGAATATTGTCTAGTTGACTCACATCTGTGTTCAGTAAGCAAGGGAAAGAGGTATAGCAACCAAGCGCTTCCTCTGTATTAAGAATCATCCTGTCCTATAAGCTGTATGTATAAGCTAGCTAAAGTCTGCCTTTAGGATATTCATGGGAGCAAATTTGATTTTCTCAAGTAGTTTAATAGGGAAAATTTGTTAAACTTATGAGAACAAGTTAGAGCATTGTGTGGTGATGCTCTCTCAGCTCAGCATTGTCACAATACTCTGCTGTGTAAATTAAGGAAGATAGTTACACATTGGCAGCTCTGACTCAAAAGATGTTTCTGTTTTGCAGTAAGGATAACTGAGGCAGAAACTGTTTCTAACCCTGCCCTGATTCTACTCAGGCTCTACCCTCATCCCAGGGTATAGAAATACTTTAAACTCCACTTGCCATTCAGTCATCTTCTGGAATGCTACATCAGCAGGGCACTGCTGTTTGGAAAAGAGTTTGAGCTTTAATCTCTTTTACCCCTGCTGTCCTTCTGGGTGAGGAGATTAAGACAGGGTGCAGAAGGCTGGTTAAATTAGCTCTTTTCTAGAGAGTCTTCTACACTGGGGCAGTTTTTAAATATCATATTTGCTGCCAGAATGGGCAAGGACCCCATCAAAGACTTTTGCCAGTAGGATTCTGTTAAAATAAAAAAAAAAAAAGAGAGTAACTGTAGTAAATGAGATACAGCCTTTTGGAATCGTACAAACATGTCCCTGGCTCATAGTCTGTTGAATTCGTGTAACTTCCATTTGTTTTACTATTTTTGTGATCCTTCAGTGGACAAGCTTTATGGCAAAATTGTTCTGCAAACAATTAGTGCTGCTTTATATTTTATGTTGTCTATTTTGGGAGAATAGTATGGAGAAGAGGTAAAAATGTATTCCAAACTTCGCCTAAAACTTGGAGAGAATAATGGTAAACCTTTTTCCTTGCTTTTCATTGATGATAATAAGCTAAGTGAAAACACTATTTTGAAAATATTTCCCTAACTGTTTATAGCTTTTACAAGTTTCAACATTAAAGTTATCAGGAACGCATAAATACTGACAAAATTGCTACGAATGTAACAAGAGACTAGCTCAGAGGAAAAAAAGATTAAAATGAAAAGTTGCAACCTTGCAGCTGCAAGGTTGTACTATAAATTGTTTACTGTGGAAGATAACACATAAGTAGCCCTGAGCCAGCAAGACAATCTAATGTATTCTGGCTTAAAAAACCCCCATTATTTTAGATACATTATACTGAAAACATAAATCCTAAGAACAATATGTCACTTCAAAACTAATTTTATCTTTAAAACAATGGCATTTTTATTAAAAATTGCATTTATTTTTTCTGAGTTTCTTTAAATAGCTCTGAGGATATACATATCTTCAAAGAAAACCATTTAGTATCACACAGGGCTGAGACTTTAAACATGAAGACCTTCAGGAAATTCTAGTCTAGATGAGTGATTTTTTTTATTAGATTTTTAAAAAAAAATATTTTAAGTAACTACCTGTATTTAACAATAGCTAAATACTCACTCTGGAGAAAAAGTGATGAATGGTATAATATACCAGCCAGACTTGCTTTTCTCCTAAGATTTCTATTCTTCCATTTGTTTCAGATTTGTTTAAGAAAAAGAATGTGAAAGACACGGTTTCAGAAACACACTGCCACTTTAAGAGGATACAACATGCCTATTAATAATTGTATTACTCCTCTATTATTGTTAAGAATAATGAAGGAATGGGAGCGTTGGCCCCCAAGCTGAATTTATCCTGAAATGTTTTCAATTAACTCTTGGCACTGGCAGGAAAGCATCAAACCTTTCCCATGCTGAAATATGGAAAATCTGCAGGGAACATCCCAGCAGGAGCGGAATTTCATTAAAACAAGCACATCATAATTCAACGACTTCTGCACCCTTTTTAAGCCTTTCTATTGATAAGGAGTCCGAGGTGATTTTTATGGATTTGCAAGGAGAAATGATTTCATAAGATCTTTTCAAAGAGTTTGTTTTGGCTGAGGCTTTTGAGTTATTATCTGCTCCCTAATGAAAAAAGAGTAAGATATTTGGCATAACTGTGACTACTAAATAAGAGGCAGGACTAAAGAGACTTTAAGCAAAATTTTATTCTTCAGACAACCACTTTCTGTAATCTCTATAGGAACTGACTCTGTAGGAACTGATTTTCCCAGATCTTTTAAAGAAAGAATTGCCATTAAAACTTGCCCTTTTGAACAACTACCTGTGGAGACTAAAACAGGCTTGGGGTTAATTACACATTCAAATAGAGACACAGACATTTTAATATTAAATATACCCACACGTTTAGTAGTAGAATAATAAATTGAAGTGTGTATTGATTTGATAATATGCATATCACTTTGCCATGGGTTGTCTTAAAATGTTTGGCTATACTATATGTAAATAAAATTAACACATATGTGGGTTCTAGTGTATTTTTAAACACTGCTGAACACTTAATACTTTTTTGCTAATAAGTGCTGTATGATTTTATCTTGACATATCTCTCCACAACCTGCAAAATATTTTTTCCTGTCAGGATATAGCTAGGATAGAGGCATGAATTGTTGCTCATTACAAAACACTAGCATTTATGTTTCTTAGCATATGTTATAATCAAGTATTTATACTAATCCCCAGAAAAGGCTCAAGCTGCATTTAAAGTGTAAGATTGAATATCTGTGTCAGTCTTGGTTTCTCTGTTTTGAAGTGGTATTGAAAATTTACAGGAATATCTTGTCTTTTTTCTACTCAGTGCTCAAAAAAAGCACCTACTTATTTGCTACCATTCCCTCAATCTCACCACTACTCCTTAGAGCATCATAGAGAGTTAGGAAAGAAAGCTGCTGAGGCTGGTACCACACAGGGACAGGTTATGGGGAAGCTGCTGAAGAAGGAGATGATACTTTGGATGTGCTTTCTGTTGTCAGAGTCATCTTTTTTTTCCCATCCCTGTCACACTCCTCCTAAAAGGCCTCCAGGCTAAGCATCTCCAGTGCTGACTTGAGCACACACACAGCCTTTCCTTCTGAGGCTGGAGTGGTGCATGTTAACATGATGCCTCCGTTTGACATGTTAACAAGTAGTTGCTAGATTCACATGGTTATCCTTTAGCAAGGTTGGACTGCAGGAGCCCTTTCCAGTCTGGCACAGACAGGAAAACTCATATAAACAAATCAGTCTATGTGATTTGAAACCTGGCTGCCACAATATCACTACATGTCTGTTATTCAACATGAACAGGAGGACTTTGCAGACACACATATACCCATATTTTCACAGCAGTCTGTTTATGACCTAAGCAACAAAGATTTATTTAGATTTCAGCAGACTGATACTCTTACAGTTTTTCTTTCACATATATGACAGATGAAGAAACAATGTAGGAATTAGAGTATTAAGGATTCCATTTTTCTGGAAGTACTGCAGGATTTTTCTGCCTTCAGTTTGCCATGTTACAGCTACACCTTCTGTGTTCTCAACAGCCTGCAGCAAGAATTTACACTACTTAACTGCACAGTTTTAAGAAGGTTTTCCTTTTTTTTGGTGGACTTTGCTACCTGACCTTTCCCTTGCTCCACAGTGATTTTATAGCTCTTTTCCACATCCCTTTTCAAGCTTCCTTTTCTATCATTCTGATCATTCTTCCTGCTCTTTTCTGTACTACATAGAGTTTTATTATAACATGGTAGGGCTAAGAGGAGCAGAACTATAGGAAGACACCCTTTCTCCTTCTTTTAGATGGTTTCTAAGCTCAAGAATATGGACATAGATTTGAACTCAATGATTCAGAGAATTAATCGTGAAACAGTGTTTCTAGCTTGGGGTATCTGAAAAGTAATGACCACAAATGGCTACTAGTGCCCTAAATGCAATGACTTGGGTGTCTCAGTTCAGTTTGCAGTGGATGAGTCTAGTTGAGGATAGAATGCAAGAGGGTTAGATTTTATATTTCTGTCAGAGTTCACTGCATGATCAGGCAGGTCTTTTAGTCTTTTTTTCCCTTTTGATTTCTTTAAAAGGTGGATAACACACTGTGATCTACACAGATATGGAAATTTAAATTCAGTGATTTTTGTGATACTTTTGATGCCCAGTAACTGGGAAGATTTACTAGGGAAAGGATTGCACTGCACATTCCCCAGCTTATATACATTTCCATTATTTTTAACCAATATAGCCCAGGATTTCTGCTGCTGTGGTAGTCCATTCAATGAGGATGACTTAGATTAGAAAAGAAAGAAATGTAGTGCACTACTAGTTGTTAAGGACAAAATCTAATTTAATCTCTTACCTTTCTTTTTGAAGGAGTTTTTTGCTGTTCTCATAATTAGAAATGTCACAATGTACTTACCCATAAGCTGTCCAGAACTGCTTGTTACCATTTTGTTTTAGACTCCTGATCTTCCTACTTAAATACAAAAGCTTGCAGCTTTTGTTATAGCACCCCGGCATTCTGCCAAAAGGTTGTAGTGTTTTCAGTTTCCTCTCCGTGTGATTTCCCACCATAAGGAGTATTTAAAGCAGTGCTGTGTTTTGCAGTACATTCTCAGAACTCATCCACTCATCATGAACTCAGTATTATTTTTATGCACCTTATGACACAAAATCAATGATATTCAGAAGGAATTTCCTACCAAGCCACAGATGCCTTTTGAACCAAATTTGTCAGGTCTAGAACACCTGATCTAGCCTACTGATGTCATACGTATGATGAAATAAAGCTTTATGAAATCAGGATATTTGTTTTTACAGCTTATTGTCAAAAAGCTTTTCAAAGTGCAGATAGGGACAGCATAGTTAGCACAGACAATAGTGTTTAACAATACTAAGGTAATAATTAACTGGAGTTTAATTCTCAAAAAAAGCCAGGTGCTCAGAGTTTTTATTGACACCAATTCCCTGATAGAAATTCAACCACAGATCTCAGGGTGGCTTATGAATTACAGTATTACCTGACATCCTTCAGTACTCTGCCCTGCCTTCTCATGGAGCTACTAGAAACACAAAGGGAAAATAATGGTTTTTTAATTGTTTTAAACAGGTTTGGGGATCTGATGATAAGAATTCCATTTTTACTTTCATCAGTTACAAACTGCTCCTTAAAAAGATCACTTACAAACAGTATTATTCTAGTGTATCAGTAAATAAAGGGCAGAAACTCAAGCTAGAATAGAGAAATAATGTTTGATACAGTAGTTAAATCTACTAGATATTTATATGACTGTAAGAGATTAATCCTATAGTACTTAATGAAGTTGGATGAAGCCATTTCAGAGAGAATATTTAGCCATTATTTCCAAGATGTTATAAAGAGTAGATGAAACTTCAGAAACCAAACCAAGACAAACTCATTGAGAAAATGGTGGAGAGAACAGGGCGAGGGCAAGAAGGGCAAGAGCAAAGGCAAGGCAGGGGAAAGGGTAGAGAAGGGAAGGGAAAAGGGAAATAGCGAGCAGAGGTAGAAAGAATTTCCAGCACATAAAAGGTTATTGCAAGGAAGAAGAGAATACGTTATTTGTTATAGTTAGAATTAGATATGTAACTACTCAGGAGTAAATCTTCACTCACTGACAATTTTTAAGAACATCTGACAAGATGTTGCTGGTCTGGACTAGTGTTGTGAGTTAACCCTGGTAAGCACTGAAATGCATACAGTCTCTTCCTCACTCCTCACTGGGTGATGAGGAAGAGAATCAGAGGGCAAAAGCGAGAAGACTTGTGGTTTGAGATAAGGACGGTTTACAGTTCAACAGGTAAAGCAAAAGGACGAATTCATTCCCTAATTCCCATCTGCAGGCAGGCGTTCAGCCATCTCCAGGACAGCAGGCCTTCATCTTGCATCACATGCACTTGGAAATACAAACATCATAACCATGAATGTCACTCTCTTTCTTCTCCATCCATTCAGTTTTTATTGCTGAATGTGGTGTCATATGCCATAGGATATCCTTCTGGTCAGCTGGGGTCAGCTGTCCCAGCTGTTTCCCCTCCCAGTCTCTTGTCTACCCCCAGACTTCTTCATGAGAGGAACAGTTGGAGAAAGAGAGAAAGCCTTCCTTAACACTGTATGCACTGTTCAGAAATAGCCCAAACAATATATTGTCAACACTGTTTTGGTCACAGTTCCAAAACACAGCACCATATCAGCTGCTATGCGGAAAATTAACTCTATCTCAGCCAAAACCAAGACAACTAGTCTTACAGGACAGAACCAGAATATTCAGAGACACTCTGGAAAAGTCAAGACTTGTCCAAATTTGGTGTTCACAGAAGAAAAGACCATTGAAGGACAGAATTGTAAAACTTAAATATTTTGTTAATGCTACATCATATTTCTCCATCCTTTTGCATATCACCTTGCACAGGTTCTGTTATGTTGTATTCTGTTTATAGATGCACATAATACACTACTATTTTTTGTATACTGTTCTTCCTTTTTTCTTTTGAAGTCAAATTTAATAATTGGTATATTTAAAACACAAGTCTGTATCTCAGTCATCTGAAGAAGTATGTCTGAATTGTCCAAGATTTTCCCAAGAATACATGTTGAGTGACATCCCTTGTGTGTAGTTTTCAGTCTTCGTCTTACAGAGAATTTTGCAGAAGACATCCTTTTTTTCATTATCTTCTTAAATGTATTTATAAGTGTACAGATACTGATATACATATTATATGCTATGTACTTAGCAAGAAAAGGTCAAAGTGAATCTGCAGTTAGAATGGAAGGTGCTGGGTTTTTTTAATTAACTGATATATGCAGTGCATGGTTCTACAGGCTGGCACCAGTATTTGAGAAAAGTCTGTTGCTTGGAAAACTGAGTTTCACTCTTTCAGTAGATGACGCCAAAGTGTCATCAGGGAAGATTTTTTGATGATGTATTTCATTCCCATTTTATAAGTAGTGAGCTTTTTTTATAAGTCTTTCATTATAAACCTACATAAATTTCTTTCATGCCTCAGAGATATCTTCTAATCAATTCTTCTAAGGAATTCTTTATAGTGCACGTGGTTTTTGTCCCAGTCGAACAGAAAATATCTGTAAGAAGGGAGAATCTGAGGATGTTTTGTCTTTCCATGTAACAAAAATAATTTCTTCTGTGTAAGTGTTATGATCTTGTATAATTTGAAAACTCTAGTCAATTTTAGTCGGTGTATAATAGGACACATGGGTAATATAGATAGTGCATGGTGATTACAAAAGAGGCAGCATTGATTGCCATATTTGTCTTTACTGTAACCTTTTCATGCTGAAGTATTTTGGCCCTATAAATTTTAGGACTGACTGACATTTAGTGTGTTTTCATTCTGAGTACCTACCTTTTAATTGGTTATATGCACAATTTCTTTGTGTATAGTTTCTTTAAAATTTATAACTTAATTTATTAACTCTCTCTCTAAGGATACATATGAAATTTCACTTGGAGACATAGATTATTATTTGCTTTTATGGAGAAATTGATTTGTATTTGATTTAAAAAATGCATGAACTACTTGCAACTTTCATTGCAAAGACTGTGAATGCCTTGAAGCATTGTAGATAGCCCATTTCCCTCAGAAAGACTTTGTGAAATAGTATGTTATTATTACCCCCAATTTGCAGGTTAGGAATGGAGGCTGAGAAAGAGGGAAGGCCACTTGCTCAAAATTATGTGGAATCTGCCTTTCTCTGGGATAGGTCAATGTACTGCTCTCAAGTCTTTGAGGTCCTTGAACACTAGGTAGTGACAAGGGCAACAAAATAGTAGTAGGAATTACCATATAATACATCATTTTGTAGCTATTGTTATTTTAGCTTCACCTACATTAAGACAAAATATTCTATTATTATCACTGAGGATCTGTGTTAAAATCAGATAGCGCAAGAGCCACTTAGTTGACAAGTTATTTTACTATATGGTTATTCTCACTGGAATAGGTATTATTTTAGAAATGGGATATTTTTCTATTTCTTCAAGCATAATTTTCTGCTTTATATAGGCATTAGTGCAGTTACGACACATTCATATCCACTGCAGCCATTCCCTCAGATCTAGACTTCAGGAAGCTCAAATCCAAATAGTTTTCAAATCCAAGCTGCCACTTTGATTTCATCACATCAAACCCTTGTTGAGATCAAACCTTTGAAATGAGAAAAGATTTTTAATCCAGTTACCCCAGATGGGGTACAATTCTCCAGGTCCTGAGAGCTGCTGGATTAGGAATTCTCAAACTCCCCTCACCCACCCGTGCACACACATGCGGGGACCAAACAAATGCTTTGCTCACAAACAGTACTGCAAACAAGCCAATGTCTAAGAATGAAGAAACATCTTTCTCCCCACTTCTTTCTCATATAAAGAAACATCCACATCCCCAGTCAATTCTCCCCTTATGTTGCAGATCTAATTTTTCTTATTCAATCAAATGATTTTGAAAACTGGAAAAAATTCATAGTAACCATACTGAATGGTGCAATTCACTGTCTACCTTTAACATGATTTAAAAATGGATTTCTATTTCAAAATGTCTTTGCTTCACTTTCATAATACAATCCTTAGTCTTTGCTTCAGTCTTCAGACAACTTTTTCCTTAAGATAAATGTGGAAAGACCATGGATAATTTGCAGTGCATGAAAGCCAAAACTAGCTATTCCATTATCCTGATTTAATTTTCAGAATCTGAAATTGTTTGTTATGCTCTCAGATTCAGATTACACGGAAGGACAATTTGTGGAGATAAAAATTACATTTTTAGGCAATAAAGCTGAATGATGCATTCTTACAATGATAAGAATTCACAGGCATTGTTGATATTTAACAATACTCTATATTCTTGTAATTTTGATGACATTATACTCAAACTATATCCCAAAAGTATGTATGTACTGTTATTAAATGAGTTGGTATGTTGCCCTGTGACCCATGAAATGAGATCAAGAAATAAGTCATGAGCAGAAAGGCAGAATATGATGGGTAAACGCATGAGTGAGAAAGTATAAAGCCATGTTTAGTATGTGGCAATTACAGCTGGCATTTCTGCAAGCCATCAAGTGTATGTCTATTTCTGTGTCTTGTGTGTCTGTGTGTATGCCTGCATGTAATTATACACACAGGAACACAGGACTTAGACATAATCACTTTTAAATTTATTTTTTATTATTTTGATACTGGTTGTCTTGGTCTTTCTAGGATGAGCAGCTAAAGGAAGTCTGTTCATATTCTCTCAAATGTTGGTGACTTAATGTAGTTTCCATTCCACAGACAGTAGGATAAGAGAGAGAACTAAAGAAAATTAGGCAATAAAGTCAGTAGAAAAAAAATATGTCTGTTACTTTTCTAAGGGACAATAATGAAGGAAACAAATGCCTTTGAAAATTACAAGGAAATAAGGCAATATCCATAAACCTCAAGTTTATGTGACTTTCCCCCCCCATCTCCCCCCGAATCAAAGTAAAGCAGTTAAACTTTAGTTACAATGAGCAACAGCCCAGAATTAGACAGACAGCCACCTCTGTGCGGAGAAGATTTATAGGGACCCCTCCCGGGCCCTTTGCAAGTCCAATTCATGGGCTCCCCTGACGAAGGCTCAGAGCTGTCACTCCAAAAAGGAAGAAGGGAAGGCTTGTCTTTTTTTTTTTTTAAATCACCATTTGTTATTAGAACACAGACTTCCAAATGACGAAGGAAAGAAAGGGTTGAGGGAAAGATATTTCTCCCCTCTCCCTTGTGTGGTCCAGCGTATTCAAAGCAGGGGCCTGTCTAGTTTTACTGAGAAGGAGGAATGAGCTGATTTAACATGGATTGCAGCACTGCTGAGAGAGGGGGAGTGCAACTTCCAATCAAAGTGTGAGCTGTTTTGGTGTCCATGTGTGTGGATGTACAAGGAAGAGAAGTGGCCAGTCTCTAGGCACCTTCTTTCTAAGAGCTCAAGGGCAGATAATTGATGTGACAGACAATTTTCCTTAACTCCCTGCCAACAAAACAGCTCTTGGGCAGCTCACAGCTCTCCTCACTCAATAAAGGCCTGAACTTTTCACAAAAAACATGAGAAAGATTTACTTGTTGTGAATAGCAGCAACAAAAATAAGAATAGCAACTACCTCTCCCTCACACACTGATATGTATTAGGAGACTGAGGTATGGAGGAAAACAACTGCAATGCTAAATCTAAGGCCGAGTTGGTCCCAGATGTCATTGTCTCTGCTACTATCCAAGCAGAATAAAAAATGGTTCTTATTTAATATTTATGCATCACCTATGTAGAAGATAAACTGCAAGACCCTTATTCTGCCCCCATTTAATGGTATCCTACAAATTCCATTATCAAATAATTTGTGTCAACTACAAACAGAAAGTACATAAGGAGACACATGGCTGCTAAAGCATTCTTAGACAAGGTTTCCTGGTCCAGAATCCTTTGGCTGAAAGTCCTCTCTTCTCATGAACTCATGAACTTTTTATGCCTGTGAAGAACATCGCAAGCAACCGCTCAGTAATAATGGAAAAAATTTCATTTTGTCCCAGCTCTAGACATTTTTTTGTAGGCTGGGGAAGTTCAGTTCGCGCTGCGTTAGCAAACATTCTTCTCAGCATATTGAGCAATGTGCTGTCTGTGAACAGCAGGTTGTACCTAGAAACAACTGAGGAAAGCAGGGAAAAACTGCCAAGTCCTATTAGCAAATTAATTTCAATTTAGAATACCTTAATATTTAATCAAGCATTCAGAAGCTAGAAGTAGCTGAATATGCTGGTAGTCAGACTTCATCCTCTAGTATCAATGCACACAGAAACAGTGGAACAAATAAAGAGCTTAATCAAAGTATCCCTGCATTAGTAAAACCAGGCACAAATAATCCCATTGAAATCCTTGGCTTGGATTAGAATAGAAAGCTAACTGCAAAGTGTGCAAATCTGAAGCCAGAAGCTTTTGGCTAAGTTACTGCATATGGTGTAATGCAAGTACTTCAGATGGACAATATTGTTTATATGTAAGGTATATCTATATACTCATTAATAAAGATAGGCTAAGACCAGGAAGAGGTAAACTAGCCAACATATTGGCTTCATATCAGAATGGGGAATTTCTATTTGAAGTCTTAATTAGCTCACTAATTTTCCAAAACAAAGATTTGCCAAACAACTCTGACTTGACTGAAGAGGCATAGGTGCCATCTCCTGTCATAACTCAGTATCTTGAGGTATTATAAGTATGATATAGAACAATAATTTTCAACCATTGCCCATTTACACTATGTGGTTGTGGGCATCCTCAGGAAGTTCGTAAGGAAATCAAACCATCAAGTCCCAGATCAGCATGTTTAAATTAATCTTCAGAGATTAGAGTTTTCGAGGAATTAAAAATCAAGAGCAGATTGGAAATGAGTGACCCAGAATATTGATAGGTTTGCAAATGATTATGTCCTTATCTCTTTCTTCTACTCATACATCCCTGCTCTGCCAGACTAAATACTAATGTAGTTAATTTCTCATGCTTTAATAAGTTCTATGTTCTCTCGTTCTTTACAGAGTGAAGAAAGGCAGCTAGAGGGACACCAGGGATTGCTATTTCTTTAAATGCAAAACGCTGCACTTGTTCTTGGGCATGCTTGTGCATGTGGTGTGCACCAACACATGAGGCCCTGACCTGTGGGAAAAGGCATCTCCGACAACGGGAGTGTAAGCCTCCTGTGACAGTGTTTAGCAGCGCAAGGGAGTGGCTGGTGCATGAGCCAAGGAGTCGAGGGCTGGGCAGTGCAGATCCGCCGAGATGCCGAGGAGAGGGGCATCGTGTGAGCGAGCAGCGCTGGGAAGGCAGAGTAGGTGCTTGCGTGTGATTGAGCAGGGAGGGCTGCCTTTGCCCCTGGGCGCTGGGGTGAATAGGAGGAGGAACAAATCCCTCCATTTTGATGGCTCCTCTTCACCCATCAGCTCCATTTACTCAGTCTCAATAGCTGGGGCTCAACAGCAGAGTGGCAGAAGCTCCTGCCGGGCTCCCACCTCCTCCTTGGATGCGCACTTCCCAGCAAAAAGGAGAATGAAGAAGGGGACAGGGAGAGAGAAAGAAAGAGGGAGAGTGAAGGGGGGAGGGTAGGGAAAGAAAAGGGAAAAAAAACCTTGCTGACACGGGGCATAACTTAATTTTCACGGTGCCGGGACAGCTGTATCGTGTAATCTGCCATGGCATGCCATTAAAACTTCAATGCCTTTACTGACCCAGAAGGGAAACTCAGACCGTGGAGAGCCTTTTGAAAAGAAGTGGTGATCTTTCACGATTTATGAGCTTGTCTTAAAGAAACAGACTCCACTCACTTTAAATTAATCACCCTTTTCAGGGTACATTGAAATCTGGGGTCTCTCAGCTGAAGAATCTGGAGACCTGGTACCTTATGAATGCCTGTCTCGTCTTTATTATTATTTTTATTTCTTTTTATTTTTATGCTTACCGAAATGTGTTGATTTTCAGGGGAACTGTATCTTGCAAATTGAGGTGCAAAATCCAATTACACCAATTCAGTGAAAGTCTGAATGGGGTGGCAGAGGCACTTACACATTTTTGTCCCCGCATCCGTTGTGCGAAGGGGAAAAGAACCTGAGAAATATGAGGAGTTAAGGACTCAAACACTAATGAAATGTGAGACATCCTCTGTGATTCATCAGCTAAAAGTAAAGTAGCAGTGAGTCTCCCTGCTTCCACTCTTCACACGGTCCAGGGAACAAAGAGCTGTAAACTCATACTAATAAAACTGGAACAATTTTAAAATCATAAAAAAGCCCCGTGTGTTACAAGAAAGTGTACATAAAACACTTCTTTACTATGTTCCCAGAAAAACTACTGTGATTTACAAGAAGAATGCCTGGGTTTAGAATTCACAGAGGATGTAAATCAGCATCCTTCCACTGTCTGCCATTACTATAATATCTGATTTACTCCAGCTGTTTGTCTGGACTCCTCTTCAAGCACTTGATTTCCTTGGCCAGCAGTATTTCTTAATTGGCATATTTTTAATACAGAGATACTAAGTGACCTGGCAATTTGAGGATTCAAAGCAATGTAGTAGTGATTTTCACGTCCTTAAAACTTTCCGTATCTATCAGCAACAACATGCATTTTGTTCCTTTGGTGAAGGAAGTATAGAGTAACTTAAAGCAAAGCAAAAAATTCATAAGCTCATGGGCAGCGATGGAAATAAAGTGGTAGATGGAAATAAGATCTGAGATCAGAGTGAAACTTATGTATGGAACCTGAATGTCTGAATTAGTTAAGCAAACCCCTGCCTTAGAAGACTGGGCCAATGAATCCTCTAATGCTCTTAAGTGTCTGCTTCTGCTAGTCTGCTTTTGCCAAAGTCTGACAATCTTTTAAATTGTTATTTATGATAAATACCAGAAGTGACTATTCAAAGTAAAAATTCCTCCATAGTTTTCAGGATTTAGAAGTTTTGCCTGCCTCTCTGGAGTTTGTATCAGCCAGAGGTAGGGCATGAAAACTCCTTTACATATCAAACTATTCTTTAGACATGGATCTAAAGAACTGTGCATGGATGTGCGTATCACCTATACGTACCCAGATGTGCTTGCCCATATTTTTCAGAGCTAGGGTACCCTCCAGAACTCCAGTTTATGTAAGGCTGGTTGTCTGTTTGCGTTATCTATCTCCCTGTGTATGTATATTGGCATGCTCCCCCTTGGCTCTGATAAGCATTTCTACTAATTCAGATGTCTTTTTTAAGTTTTAAAAATGTCAGCTGCTGCTGTTGCAGTTTCTGGGAGCCAGCTGTACTACACATGCATGGAAGCTTCCACATCTCTATTTTGTAGATTATCTATTTTTTTAGAATTATTTTTCATCAGCTTGTTACACTCAGAGCATTTGACATCACATTTCTAAACTACATATTTCATTACAAGCAGTTTACGCTCTTATTCTGTGACCCAATGTGACCCACTATGAGACATTGTAATGTTAGAAACATCAATTCTAGGAAAAAAAATTGTGTGTGTGTTTACTTAACTATAAAACATTTCAGTAAGTCTGTCTCAGGGAAGTAAGCTTAACAGTGCTGAGAAAAATCTATTTTTCACACCAATAGAAAATAAAGACAGCTATTTTTCTGCAGAAAGCTCCATTTTTTAACATTCCTTCAGACTGTTTTCTTTAGTGGTTTGTACTTCTCATGCACACAGAGCTTAATAACATCACAACAGTCTTCAGAGAACACACTGAATTACCGGATTTTTTATTCCCTACATTGCTCTTGGTATTTGTACTTTTTTAGAAACCTCGGGCTACTTCAGGCTCACTATGGAGATGTATTTAAATAAACTAGAACTTACTAGTGACCTTCAAAATGCTTGTAAGAAGATGCTCTCTGACTATCCCTTGTCAACTTCTTCAACGAAGTGTAGTCCTGCAGTCAGTCCAGCAGTGACATGAGGCTCTTTGTCTCCAGATGTATACATAATGTAGTTTTGGATTGTTACTGTACTTGACTTGTACTTCTGTCGAGATACCTTTAAACATCTCTTATTCACTGCAACAAGAGTGAAGAACTGGCCAAACAAAGCAGATAGCCAGTTAGTAACAGCCATTAAATCTAGCTAAGGCCTTGTTGGTGTTTCGTTTTGTTTTTTATTTTGTGTTTATGCAGTTAATTACAGCAATTTTTGGGACATGACATAAGAGTCTTCTCTGTCTTCTGATGCCTTTATGTATTTCTCCACCCTGGCCTGAGATATCAGTTTTTCATAGTGCTGCATGGCTCACAACAGGCACTGGGGTGGCAAGGGAGCAACTTTACTGGCTCTTCAAGTGGCAGGGTTAAGTAATGCTGTGGTGCGCTCTGTTGTAGAGTGCAGGAGGACACTGCACTCATCATTTTGCCTTATGGCATTCCTTTTTTTTTTCAGGAACACTACACAGTTACAAAATCTGTGTTCTTTTAGAGCAAAGTCATAACTAGCATACATTGGCCCATTAGGACTTTAGATAGTTCATGAAGCACAGTTCTCCTTGAGTTATGCATCATAAACACAGTTAGGAAATGAAATTTTTAGTTCTTTGAACCTCTGGGTGAAATGACAGAGAACGGCATGTCTTTATGAAAATAATACCCTGATGCTATATCTGACAAGATTTCTGCAGTTCTTTCTCAAGCAGTATCTGCAAGGTGTGTGACATACAGTGCCACAGGAAAGGGCATGAAATAAGAAGGTGAGAGGTTGAAAGGTGCTTTGTCAAACTGGCAAAGAAAGTCATACAACATGCTTGCTGGGATGAGATGTTATTCCAGTTTTTGGGCATCTTCAAAATCAACCAAACACAGTGCAGAGAGGAGGGTGGAAGGTACCAGCACCTTGCATCCTAAGTGATGTAGGAAGTTTATTAGCAGAACAGTTGTTTCATTTAATGTCTGTAGGAAAGTTATAAGCAGTTGCTTTTCCATTTTAATGCTTTAAAAATAGAATATATATAGGGTGAGACTCTAGGTAAAAGAAAGGCCTAACACTTAAATTGATTCAGGTACAGGCACATCTGAAAGATGGTGCATTCCACTGCCACATAGCTAAGACAACTGATACAAAGTGTCCTCAAGAAATGTCAGTGATTCTCCATTGAGGAGGTGATATCAGATGAGATGAATCTCATGCCAAGAGACATGATGGCAGGAGTGAGGGGCAGTTAGAGTCCCAGCAAGGGTCAGTAGAAGCAAGGAAAATTTAAGACTGCTGAAAGATCAGATTGGACCAACAACTTCAGAATAATGGAAAGTAAGTGGACAACACCATGCTGTAGCTCTTATTTGTCATAGCATAATTTACCAAAGACTAAAATTAGAATATTTATAATTCTCAATATTGGGAGGAAGTTTGAAAGATAACTCAATTAATGACTGAATTTCATTTTACAAGGCAGCTTTAGCTACTATGCTTTAGTCACTGGACATGTAAGAAAGAAGACTTAAGATGATATAGCCAACAGTCCTGCAAGAAAGTAATTAATACCTAATCATTTAATGCTCCTTAGTTGTCCATTGAGATCAAGAAGAATTGGGCATGTTGAAAACAACAGCATGAATACAAATTATACTTTTCTAAATTTGTAGAATCCAAAGGGTGAAAGAGAATGATTATGTGTGTTATATAAATGTGTTTAGACTTTCTGCAAGTAACTGATACATAAACAATACGTTAAAACAATCACAAATTATGATTATCCAATTTATAATAAGGATGGAAAAGGGTATGATATAAATATTTTTATGGGATTATGTGCATCAATCACACAATCTGAACATCTGTATTGTATTCAGATTTGATCATTCTATTTCCAGAAGAGAATATCTAACATAGAATCGTTCTTTATATAAGGACATGGCAGGATTGCAAGCAATAAGATGTTAAAATGGGAGATCTCTTTAGTTCGGCAGTGTTTCTGGTGAACACCTTTGTGTGCACTATTAGAAATATCTGGGAACACAGACCAGTCTTATAGCAATACTTAAGATGACTTTTATTCTTTCTGGTTTTAAACCTACTTTTTAACCTTATTTATGCAGGACTATTTTTTCCCCCTTAATTTTCTGAGAATTTCCTTTTGCCTCTGCTTTTTATGTTGCCTTCCATTTTCCTTCCCTTCCTTTTCTCCTCCCCACCTCCCCTATCCCCCTCTGAAATATGCTGTTTGGTTTGGACGTTCTCCTAATGATTTTAAGGATTAGAAAAGCAAAAGGGAAAGTGGATGATTTAAAGAAGTATACCAATACACTCTTTCAGAGGGGAGAGCAGCTCATAGGCAAGGATGGAGAAAACCACTAACTGTGCAAGAGTACCTGAAACTCTAGTCCATTTAGCAGAACTGATGTGAAGATTTGTCATTGTTCCTTGCAGATGCCCTCAAGTTTTTTGAAAAAACATTCATACCTGAACAGGTGTGCACTAGTCTAGATCCCTGAACATCAGGTATTCCCAGGCTGAAAGGAATGATTTGTTTTGTTAATATTGTATCTGTAAGACCTTTTGAAAATATCAGGTGCTACTTAAGTATCATTATATTCAAATAATAACTACTTAAGATTCAAATATTTAATCCTCTCTTTTGCAGAGAAACACACAAATACAGTGCTGTTCTAATAAATACTTAATTTTACAGATTTTCTGCTGAAGTTTCTGATTAATGGTAAGTTATTTGTTCAGAAAGATTTTATGGTGCTCATAAAAATTCAATCACAGTTTTAAAATAACTTGTAGTTTTTCTGTAACATGATGCTGCCATCTTAGTTCCCAGAGGGTATATTAAATTCAAGTAGCAATAACAAATCATTTAAGCAATAAATAAATAACCTGAGACTGAGTTGTTAAGAGTTAATAGTCTCCCATACACTCAATAGAGACTGAGGCTCCACTCTATTAAAGTGACCCCCGGGGCCATGGGCCAAATTGCACCCAGTTGTTTTGTGGAAGGTATTCATCCCTCACACATTCATTTCCTTCTTTATGTTGTCTCCTTTCATCAGTGAAGGCACTCTGCAGTCCCTGAGTCCAGAGAACAATTACGGTACAGTCTCAGAGAAAAGAAAGAAAACTGGGGTCATAAATATGTTAAATGGGTACGTGGGTTTAAGTGGCTTTGTAAACTAAACACGAGGGAAACCTCAGACTAATTAATGAATATGAAGCGGCATGATAGGAATGTTTTAAGGGGAAATTCACATTACACTGCCCCCCAAACTTAAAAACAATTTTTTTTTCTTCACATTTAAAAATTCATTCCAGCAGGACGGTCATGACATAACACATCCTTATGTTTTACTGAAATGATATTCAGGTAGGAACTGGCTGCAGAGATAGCTGAACTGATAATTCATTCTCATCATCTTACTGGAAACTAAATTCTTTCCTCCACAAAGATCAGCCATTTATCATGATAGTGAAGCTATGCAAAAAAAAGACAGGAAGATTTAGGACTAAAGCCAAAATCACTATTTAGCTTTACCTTATAAGCCAATTCCTGACCTGATTTATACTCACAGCTAAAATAAACATGGATTCATTGAGTGTCAGTGGTATCAGAATTTGGTCCTATAATAATAACAGTATGGGCCCAAAACTGCAGTCTTCATTCAGTCTTAGCAGTGGGACAGTTTTTACTTTCAAGGTCTTCTGTTCTCATGTGGGAAAACTGGCAGGAGGCAGAAGAGGGGGAAAAGAATCTGTGGGCTTTCCCTTACTTATAAAGGTTTTCCTTTTATTTACGATAGTCCAAATTCTGGTGAAATTTGTTCCCAAGATCTACTACAGGCTTCTGCTGCCAGCATCCAATGCTGTCTCTAGGTCCACAGTTGATTTCCATGGGGATTTCTATGAGTCTCACTTTTGGGAAAAAAAAATGTTAGAAAACAAAACTATTTGTTTTAGCTAAAATCATACTCTATATAAGGAAAGACCAAAATATAAGGGAGGTATTTTTTTATCAAAAATCCAGGAGAAAATTGGTATTTCTGTGCAGATTATTTTGGTATGCAATGTAGTGTTCCCATAGTTAGTACAATTCAGAATGGTGTCACAAGCAGTACAGTAGAACTTTGCTCTGAAGGTCCATGTCATCTTTGCCTTTTCCAGAGCCTCCTCAGGACACCACTCATTTGTCATGAGACTGATGCTGTCTCTGTGTCTTGTATCTGTGCCAAATCCCAGGTTACCTTAGTGAATTCTAAAGAGGAAACAAGATCCATGGGGGTGGCAGCTGCTTCTGCAGCAGTGGATCAGGCAAGCTGCATGCTCTGTTAGCACAAGAGGTGAGATGACTGGAATTGAGGAGAGTTGCTGTTCCTGCTGCTGTTTGTCACCCCTTTGTAATTTCCTATAGTGTTTTTGTAAAACGTGAGATCCCTCCACCTTCAGCAGTTATGGCCAGGTGCTTTTTATAGGACAGGGACCATCTCCTCTGAAGGGAGATGGAGGAGCAGAAACTAACTAGTGTCTTCACACTGCATGGAGAAACAGCAGCAAAGTGCTTCATTTTCTCAAAAAACAAGACTGCGGCTCTTTGCAATCAATAACATGTCTTGGCTGGTGGGCACTACAAGAACTGTCTGTGAAAGGTAACTAGAGAGTAATCTATTTAGGTGAAATAGGACAGGCCACCTGAAACTGGTAATGGAAGTAGTTTGAGCTGCTCTGGCTGATTGCGAAGGCAGGAGTGGAAGTGGCCATGTGATCCCCACCACCTGCAGTACTGCAGAGCTGATGACCTCTGCCTGATAGGTGGGGTTGAGCAGCTCATAGGGTTCTACTCTGACCCTGAAGGACTTTAAAGACCAGGTCTGCTCATGTTATAAGTCTTTATTCTTCCCCTAACTCTACAGGGTTTGTCCATTGCACAAATTGCTCCTTTGCATGGAGGTTTCAAAATCCATTAAGAATATTTCATAGAGGCATTAGTGAGCACAACAGAAGCTCGCTATGTGTGTTATTATTGCTGCAATTAATACATGCATATTACAGCATTGATATCTGTGATCGTCCCATTGTTTTTGTTATATTCTTCTGCTTTCATTTTTCGTAATTATCCAGATTAGGATACCTAACAGATTTGATCAAGTCAGCTTTTAGACAATCATAATTTCCTTCGATGTAGAGACTTGATGGCTGCCATTGGTGTCCCAGGTATGTACACACACTTCTCCTCATGTCAGGCACCAGGTTCAGCATGTTTTCTGTAGAAAAGGTCCTGCTCCCACACAATTAAGATTTTAGGAGAGATTTTAGTTGAGTTCAGAGGAAGGAAGTTGGGAAGTTTGAAACTCCAGTTCAGAAGATGACTAAACTTCAGTCACTTCTCCTTCTAGGCATGGAGGGAAAAACCTTTCAACAAGCCCTTATCCCAGGGTTTCAGAATATGTTTTTTTAATTTCTCTTTTTAAAAGCGCTGTTGAAAAGCAGCTATAGCATAAAAAAAGGGACAACGATGAAACTAAACCTGTGCAGTTAGCCTGTAATACTGTCAGTACATTATTGACATGGTTACACAGAAATGTATCTAAGGCATTTATTCACCAACACTCAAAATATTCCAGAATCAAAGCTTTCCATGGAAGGCACTGGAAAGAAGTTTTCAGAAAGGAGTAAGTGAGCTGGTTTAACTCTCTGCCAGGAAAAGACCATTTTCCTTCTGTCTAGTTGGCCTGCTTCTCAGCTGACAAACCACCATTGTCTTCAATGCAGTGACACTGATCTATACCAGTGTTTCAGCTAATGGATAGTTTACAGGCCACTTCTGGTTTTTGTCAAGTGTAGTCAAGATCTGTAAGTATTTTCAGCTCCTTTTCTTTTTTTTTCAGGTAAACTTTTTCCCAACTATTTTGCTTGCTGGCCTATCAGCTCACTGATCTGCTAGCTTAAATGATCTGAGCAGGAGTAAGGGTAATTTGCATCCTATAAATGAAATTAAGGGGTGATTAATGTAAAAGGACTAAAACTGGCAGAAAGCTTTCAAGATCAAAAGCCATTTTCTGTACACCAACATGTAACAAGTGACACCACTCCACGTCTAGGACAGAAACAAAGGCAGTGCTTTCATTGAGTCATCTTTTTCATGGTTATTATTTATTTATTTTTGCTATTCATTCAGCTCAAAGCTGAGCATGGACTGAGAAATTAATTTAGGTTTTTAGCCATCCTCCCAGCATCAGCAGAACTATAAATAGTTTTCAGTCTTTTATCCTTTGAACACTCCAAAGATCCTTGTAGTCTGCAGAAGTATTAGGCATGCCAAAGGAGCCCAGAGTGGGGTCTTTAATGAATAGACTTAATTGTGTCTGGTGATTACACAGGTAGATGGTGACAAGGCAGACAGTGTCCAGTCCTAACAGCAGTCTTTGTGTTTGGGACATGATTCTTTCAGACCCTCTGTTCTGCTCCATCTGATCCTTCTGTGGTTTTCCTGGACAGGGTAGATAGGAACAAAACTGCATCCCTGTCCTTTCTGACTTCAGCTTGGGGGCAAGCATGACACAGACCGAATTGGACATTTTGTATCTGTACCAGTGGTTCCTGTTCACCCATTGTCTCCCCATTGCAGCTCCTGGCATATGGCTATGTTTTGAAACCATGCAAGCACTATAACAATATAGTATTTTTTTTAATTATAAAGAGAGAAATACCATCTAAATTTGTCCTCTCTGAGCTTTCCTTTTCAAACCAAATAGAGTGCTAGCTGGTAGGTAGGTTTTCCACTTCTACTAGGTGGTAGCATTTCAAGGAAATGTGAAAATGAGAAAAATTTAGCAATAAACAAAAATGTCTCTTTTCCTATTAAAATTATCAGGAGAGTAAATCAAGTTTTTAATGGACAGCAAAAAAATTTAAAGAAACCAGGAGAATGTATCTTGTGGCATCTGTAAAAATATCATCTGATACCATTTAGCTTGGGTAGAGACATGTGTGACAAAGTTTATAGAGAAAATGTTAGTATGCAGTTCAGCTTGAAATAGCCTCAAAACACACTCTTCATATTTTCAAATTGCTTCATGTATGATATGATCTGTGCAAGAAGGATAAGCATTGTCATCTCGTCAGTATTTACTTTGAGCTTCATAAATACAAGCACAAGTGTCCAATTGATTTTTTTAAAATCTAAATATAGGTAGTTATGATATTTAGACACAGTGAATGATGAGAACCACATAAAAAAAACCCACAACTGAATGTGCATAATAAATTATGGTGCATATAAAGATAATGGACAAGTGAAATGGAAGAAAAAATCTGCCTTTGAGGTGATTGTTGATCCTGCAGTCCTGACACCACCTGAAGGGAGGTTAAAAGGAGTTTTGGCACAGGGAGGCTGAAGGCAAAGAAAGTTTATGCCTAGTAGCCTTTTAGCCTTTTTTTTTTTTCCCCTGTGGAAGATCGATCTTTCAAACTAAAAGAAAAATAGTCTTCCTGTCCATTACATATACAAGTCCTTGAATTATCTTTAGCAGTTGCCTTTCCACTGAACTGAGACAACTTAATTTGAAATTACTCTTTTTGGAAATCCTAAACTCTTGACACATTTCATTAGGCACAAAATTATTACAGTTATCAGTTAATTTGTTTGAAGACTTGGTAAACACTTGTTACAAAGAGTTTTAGAGACATCTAGTAGTTAGTAGAAAAGGGAAGCTGTCTCCAATCCTTAGTTTATTTACTTAACACTTATTAAGCACCACTTCTGTATCTACCCAAAAAAGAAATATTTTAAGCAAACTGTAAAAGTAGGTTTGACCCTTTCACAGGCACATCATAAATCAATTGTTAAAGCAAGGGTGAAAACTCTGAAAGAGGTCAGAGGTGGAAGAGAGGTCATCCCTGAGAAGGGACAGTGTGAAAATCCATGAGGGGTGGAGCTTAGCTGAAGATAAAGGCTGGAAAAAGGAAATTCTAGCAATGTAAGGCACTTACACCATGAAAGCATCAATAAAATCGTAGCTATGAGAGTGCCGAAGTTATTCACAGATCATTTCTACATCTGCAGCTCCAATTGCCAGCTCATCTGCCTAGTGACAGAGAGGCATTTTTTTAAGTGGAGCATTTACTTTTAGGCATATGCAAAGTCAGAACAATACTTCTATCCGTTTCTCAAGAATTGTACCATTTCTTCTGCTAAGATTTGCTTCATCTTGCTGCCATCGAGTCAGAGAGGTTTATCTCAGTGACATAACGATTTCTGTGGACAAACTTTGATAACTTTGGAACAAGCACTGTATAAAAATGTTTGATGATATTCTCTGAGCAAAAAAAGAACTCTGTGTATGTTTGACTTCATGATTTTGTCTTCATGTACTAACTACTAATGCACCACTATGTTCAGGACTGAAACTCCAGACAGACTTGAGGAAACTGTATGGTGACATGAAATGGAAATAACACTCTGAATGCATTTACAATACCATAAATAAAGCACTACCAACCACACTAATTTGCCTCTTTATAATCTCCGGGTTTCGTCTCATCTTTGGTCAAAAGCCATTAAATGATGCAATTGTAAGATTTTTTTCAGTCTTTAACTAGACTCACAGTTGGTTTTGGTTTTTTTTAATGAGGATTTTAGCTCAAACTCAGAATTTCAATGAAGAGCTCTATTTATGCATTTATTTTACTCAATAGACTAAAGTTTAAATTCCCAACAATTAAAGTTATTCAGATTTAAATAGGAAGATTTCCTGATTGTTTTGTAACTGCACAATTTATAAGTCATAATGACATTCCTTCACTTTGTCCAGAAAAAACAAAGGCTGATTTATTTCCTAATAACAAAGGCAAATGGTGAGGCTGTATGAAACTGCTTCCTTATTTTCAATGGGTCAGTGCCAGGCTGTTAGGTATCTTTGAACCCCTCCTCCCATCTGTAGCCTTCCCCTGAAGCATAGTGCTCCAAAACATTGCCAATCTACAGAGTGCACCACCTGTTGAGTTATGCTGGACACCCAGACATGGTACAGCTGATACCTGCATGGTCTGTTGCAAGAGACCTGCTTGATATTCATTGTATCAACGTTGATTGCACTGAGCTTACTGAAACACAGTAGAGTGCATTCATCTGTCTAATGTATATACCTTCATTGATGCTGCATTGTGATGTAAACAATGTCCTGTTCCTTCCTTATAGTAACCTAATTGACAGCCAGGCATTTTGAGTGCTCCAAAGGGCTATTGTTGTGGTGAATGCTGTAACAATAGGATTTCATATAGGTTGGGGCTTAAGAAAAGTACAATGTCCTTCTTCTGATATAAAACCAGGAATTGTGTACCAGTTGAGAGTGGGATAATGGGTTCATCATGGAATTAAGGCTTTGGCTTTGTTGAGAATCAGCCACTTGATTTTTATAGATACACTTGTTTAAAAACTTCCCTTTGAATTAAATGCATAAATAAATGCCTCTGTAGTTGTATTTTTCAAAAACCATGTCTCTTACTGCCCTGAATGATAGATTAACATGATGAGAAGCTTTAAACTACATTGCTGTTTGTTGTCAGTTGGTAGTGAATTCTCTGGTGACTTCCACAGGCACCAGAAGGAAAGCCAACAAAATCACACCCTTCATCTGAAGAACAATTTTGTGATAATATTGCTAACAGCTCAGCCCAGAAGTGAGAGTTTTAGGCACAGGGGTTATTTCAAAATGTCCTTTAATTTTAAGTCCTTCCCATTTTTTGCCTCCCCCTGGAGACAGAATCCCTTCCTCTTCCATCTAGCAAATTGAGATACTGCTAGTCACAGGCTCTGTTTGAAGATCTGGCCCTTAACCTCTGGGGTTGTGAGAAAATATTGAAAAAGAAAGCTGAAAAAATCTTGGTGTTTGGAAGGATTTCACTAAATAATCACTAGTCAGAACCCTCTGGTAATGAGGGCATTGTGGTGCCTTCTGGTTATTGAACTTGAAGATGTTTCTCTCATGGCCATGCATTTCATGGTGACAGAGGAATCAAGAAGAGGTGGATGGGAAAATGTCTTCAAAATTTGGAATGACCACAAACCAAAGTGGGCAAGGGGCTGTAATTTGTGCTACTTAAAAAAAGATGCTCCCAGACCCCAGCTGGTATTGAACTCACCTGGTTCCTTTAGCTCCTCTTGAAAGAACGTTTTGAAAGCCTCCCTTCCTCCTGGGGATGTTTGTTTTCCATAATTGAGAGGATTTTCTTGAATGGTTGGGCTTTTGTCTCTTCAGAAGCTACACCTGAAGAATGCTGAACACCCAACCCTTTACCTGAAATCAGTGAGTTTGATTCTGTCTCGAGTAAGATGAACTTTTCATTTCTGATCAGTTAAGATTAGTTAGGCTGAAATTCTCAAAACTGCTGAAGAAGCTTATGTATGCTTTTCCTACTGAAGAAAAATGGTTCTTGTGTTTTCAGACAGAAATTCAGACAGAATTTCAGACAGAAATTCAGGTCTCGTCTCTAACATGAAGTGGGATGACAGCACAATCCGGTATACATGGACTCTGGCAGCAGTAAAAATACTACAGCTCCTGTTCTGCCAGGTTCCTGTAGAATATATGTGAAGTTTGTACCTTCAAGAGCATGGAAGTAAATCAAGCTCAGATATTGAGATATCTTTCTCTCTCTCTCCTATTTATGTGTTCAGTCGTGTGTTTGAATGATCTTTTCCAAAACACAGCATACTTTAATTCAAATTTTTCCCACACTTACATTCATGTGGTCAAAATTAATCTTTACACTGATTATTTCAATTGGTTTAGTATGTTTTAAGAGGTGGGGAAGAATGGAGTTTGCAATATTTTCCTGCTCCCCTTGTTGGTGTACTTGTGAGTTCACTGTTCAAATAGCACCTTCCCCTCCAGCCCTCTTTCCTGGGATTCCTGAAACATGCTCAAGAAGCTTTGCAGAAATACTTAGCCATCTCAGTGAAAGCTGGACTGTTGTGATGACAGCAGCTGCTAGGTGAAGGATGAACAAACATTTTTGGCACCGTTGTCAAGTGTATTAGGACAAGCTATCTGCAGATGTTGAAACTTGATTTGGTGGAAGAGTAATTTCCTGTTAGTATTACTGCTAGGGATGGGCAGGTTCTCATTGCCTAAATGGGCTCAGACCCAGTACGCTTGAAAATCCACTAAATGTTCACATAGTATTTATTTTGAGTACTTTTGGGAAAGGAGCAAAACCAGTCCATTTTTGCCAGAAAAAAAAGACAAAATCTGTATTGAAAAGATATAATCCAGGGTGGAGGACCCAATGCAGTGAAACAGAAACAGAAAATAGTAAATAAATCCAGACCATAGTATATCAGTTTCCTAAATCTTACTCTCTGAAAGCACAGTAGGAATTTAAAGATAGGAGTTGCCATCCTATTGTCCACCTGTTTTGAAGTAAAGAAAACTTTTTAAAAAAGTATATCAAGTTATTCATTTCAGCATGGAGATTTTAGTAGAAAAAGGATTCCAACTCTACCAAAAACAAAATCCCAAGAAGGGAAGGTTTGGGAAGGGAAAGGAAGGTTTGGGAAGGGGATGGAGAGGGGAGGGAAGCAGAAGAGAGGGGAAGGGAAGGTTTGAGAAGGGAAGGTTTGGGAAGGGAAGGTTTGGGAAGGTTTGGGAAGGGAAGGTTTGGGAAGGTTTGGGAAGGTTTGGGAAGGGAAGGTTTGGGAAGGGAAGGGCTGTCAGAAATTTTAAGAGTACATGCAATCACACTTTACTGTAGAAGTTTACAATGTTGCCTAAAGAAAATTTAGGGAGAAAAAACTCTGGGGCAAATTAGTTTTGGAGGTGAGATAAGGAAAGGATTTTAATTTGTGCCTCTGAGGCATAAAGATTACAAGACGCGTGCTCCCTCCTTGCCTGACATGTTACAATTTATAATATTGCCTGACCAATCGAAGTTTTGTCCATCCCGTAGTTTTTGCCCTGGTCCACCCCCTAGCCCTCCCCCTGGGAATTGGTCTGGCAGCTTTTCTTCATCATCTTCATCTTCTTCAGAGCATGAAGGGTACATGGTCACCTAGTTTCTGACCGTGTTCTGTGGTTCAGGCCAAGATTAGATGTCCTCAGACAGAAGAGGCCTGTCTTGACAAAAGACTAAACATTTTCTGCTGGAATTCAGGGGTAGAACTGATATGGGGAACATAGAATGGGGTGGTGGGGTAGGGAATGTGTCAAGTATTGTGCTAAAGGGTGAGGGAATATAGGCTGCTGCTTCTAAAACCTGCTTCTACTACTTAACTACTTATAAAGCTTATAAAATTAGGAAAATAAGAAAAAAACAGATGGACCTTACGGCATCAACAGCTTTTACAAGGTTTGCATGGAAAGGATTAAAAATAAAGCCAACATATCAGTGCCTGCAGAGGCTTACTGGGCATTGTGTTGCTGCAGTCCCACTCGAGGAAAGTCACATGGGATGAGGCCCTTACAATGTCTATCTCTTTGCCTTATGACTTGAAAACTGTATAATTGTTTAAGAAGCCTCTAAAAATTGCAAAATGTGAGAAGAGAGTAGCTCTGAAGCAGTCTGTAATCTGTACCAGCCTCCGATTTTTGAACATCATAATATTTTACCTATATGGAAAGTTTTTCCCCAGAGGTTAACAAAGTCTGTAACGGGTGAGTATTTCAGGAGATTTGCTTTCTGGGGATGGAAAAATATTAGTGTTGGTGAGTCCGAACTGCAAATGATAGCTGGGCCACATGTGTGGGTGGCACCAGGACCAGCAGGCTTCATTTGCAGCTACTTATGCCCAAAGTAAGAGCATGCATATAGAGGAAGTCAAGCTCTCAAGCAAAAGGCATAGGTTAAAGGGGTAAAAGTAAGGTATAGACCCAGTCATGCTTTAGTCGTCAACTTTTAATTTGAAAGTCAGCTATAGAGGAAAATGGTCTGAAGAAGAAGCTCTCTCAGCAGGAAAAGGTCGAAAATGGAGCATGACATTTATAAAACAGCCTCTGAGAGAGCAGAAACTCTCCCTCAGACATACTGCAGGTTTCCACATTTCTCTCGAGCAAAGTGCAACATGAGGAGCACACGTTTTACAGTTCTAAGCATATTTAATACAATGTTTTTACAACAGCTGTTGCTTTCACAGAACTTTAACCCCACTGTGTAAATGCATCACAGGGAAAATACTCTGTTGTCTTGGAGACAGCCTTTGCTCGCTAGCCCTTTTCTACCGAGCTGGTGTCAGCTTTCAGCTCCGGCCGCATTCCAGGCAGGCAGGCACATCTCGGCCTCTCTCCTCTGTCTTCATTATTGGCCCCGCTGAAGGACAGAGGGCTCAGGAATCCAGGATAATTATTGGAGCTTCATACTTCGGTTTCCATCACCACATCTGATGAGAAAATGGGAAAAAAAAAAGTCAAAAATAGGGGAGGGAGGGGAGAGAGGGAGTCTGTAAAAGATTTTCTGATGACCCATTTTTTTGTTTTTCTTTTCCTTTATGTTATATTTTGTTTCTTGCTTATCAAGCATGGTACAGAGCCAAATGTCTTTTTCCTGTTAGATTTAAACCGATTTATTGTCGTAGTTGAGAAGTGTTATGTTGCATCTGACACTTGGAAGACCATTGGAGGTATCATGTGACAAATGCCTCCCATTAGAGGACTCAGGAAACTTCGCTTGTCTTTGAGAAAGGTGATACTAGCTAGTGACTTGACCCTTCCAGCTCTCTACCATAGGAACTCGTTGCTGCAGGTCGTATGCAGCAAACACTGCCGTCATCACATGTGTTTGTGGACACAGCCCAAAAATGTGTTCTGAAGTTCTGTCTTTAAACTTGGACATATGAAAAAGAAATAATTGGAAACTTTTCTAAAACCCCAGAATATTTGTTTTTTTATCTCAGTTTTAGACATATGAATGTGCTTGAAGTGGCTGTGCTCCATGCATGAATAAAAATAATAAAAAATAATGCTATGAACTTCAAATTTAGCCACCAAGCATCAAAGAGATTTTTCAGAATTGCGTAGCTGGACCTAATCCTGCAAGGCACTGAATGCCTGTAAATGCAGTGAGTGTTGGAAGGACTCAGGTCTTCCAAGAAAACACTAGTGATCTTAAAGAACTAAAGCCCAAAATCTAACAATCTCTCTGAAAACAGCAAGGTGCAGCCATACCTTTGGCTACCTTGTAGTAGTCAACATTGCTTTCCTTCATGCGTAGGCACTGCTTTTGTTGGCAGGTAATGTAGAACTAATGCAAATCTAAAAAGTATAGAATCATAAAATCATAGAATCATAGAAACATAGAATCAGCTGGGTTGGAAAAGATCCCTGAGATCATCCAGTCCAACCGTTGATACAACACAGCTGTGGTTCCTAGATCATAGCACTAAGTGCCACATCCAGTCTCATCTTAAAAACCTCCAGGGACGAACAATCCCTAAGCAGCCCATTCCAATGCCTGATTACCCTCTCTGTAAAGAATTTCTTCCTAATATCTAACCTAAGCCTCCCCTGGCAGATCTTAAGACCGTGCCCTCTTGTCTTACTGATAGCTGCCTGGGAGAAGAGACCAACCCCCACCTGGCTACAACCTCCTTTCAGGGAGTTGTAGAGAGTGATGAGATCTCCTCTGTTATTGTTTGCTATTGTAGTTATTGTTTGTCCCTGGACACCCTCATTAATGCAAAAATCCAGAACATACTTCTATCCAGACAACATTTAATGGAAATATGCATTTCAGATCCCTTGGTTTAACTGGCAGTTCCAAGGCATATGGTTAACATTAGGAGTGTCCTTTCCTGAACCAGAGCCCAGAAGCTTAGCTGTATGTTTTTCCAAAAGGTTTAAAAAGTAAAAATTCCCTGTGTCAGAACACTTGCATGAGGGAAGACCTGAGGGAACCATTTGTAACTTTAACAATGCTTGACTGGAGTAAAAGCAAGGTCCCACATATTGTCCTCTCTGAAACAGAGCAGCTCTCAACAGAAGTAAAAGTTTTGGCTACTAAACAAAATTACAGTGGATCTGCAAATAAGCTCAATGCAGACAAAAGGAAATTTTAGTGCTATGTAGCATTAAAGCAATATAGAGCTCATAAAAGAGCTGTGTGTACTACAGCATTGTAGGAAACTTTTCCCTGAATTAGGTTGCTTTTTAAGCTTGTATTTTGAGTTGAGCATTGCACATCACACTGGTTTATACCTGCTGATGCTTACAAATTGTTGGTTACAAAATGGGGAAAGAAGGAAGATGCCTTCAGCACAGGTCTATCTTAGCTGGCACAGACTGCAGCAATGTCTTCCTCTCACGGACAAGAGGCCCAAGAGGCAGTTTATCCAGATCTACCCAACCAATGAATATGCTGCACTTACAGTGCTTCTTTTCCAACATTGGCTTGCCCCAGACTCATGAGGAAGAGCCCTCCAGATAGAGAGCTACATGAGCCAGCAGTGTCAAAGGCTGCTGGCAAGCTGGGGATCACAGCAGTGCTGTGATTCTGAGCAAACCCAACAAACTCTCATATGCAATTCTACCTGCAAGGGTTGGGCAGCCAGAGCAGCAAATACAACTGCAAATACAGTAGTGCATGGTTTCACAGTCCCCAGAGGATTATCTGAAGTAGGCTTTCTACTCATTCCTTTGCTCCTGCCCCAAGAAACAGTTTGAGCACCCTCAGTGGGGTATATTGTTTTTTTCCATCCCTGATGATTTTGTCCCAGCAAGACACCAGCGAATAAAGGAAAATACGATTGTAGATTTCCATCTTCCTTGACTTTCTTTTGCTTCTGCTTATTCTGCAGACACCAACAGGGGACAATGAAGAACATTGATCACCATGCTTTCCCTGATGCATCTGGGGTCATGGTCTGAGCCCCAAAAAGTTAGGGTGAGCAGAGGGTGTTTGCCAAGAACAGTAGCAGCATCTTAGCATAGAAATTAATCTAGGGGAATGGAGACAAAGACACAAGGCAAACGTACTAGGAGTGAAGTGAGCAGGATTTGGCCTCTTGGAAGATGTGTGCACAGCTGTCTGCAATCTCAAATAATATGCCACATTCTACAAGTGTCACACATCTACCCTAGATACAGGGGTTCATTAGGAAATGGAACTGAGAAATGCTGTCAGGCTAAAACACACCGAGGAGAGCCACTCTGATCTGACTTAACAGGAGAATTAGCATATACTTGACATTTAGCTTTAGTGAAGATATTTCTGACCTCAGTATCATAGGCATGTTTAAACTGTGCCACCTCTGTCCTGGAAAGTACAAAGACTTTCTGAGTTTGTGCTGCCAGCTGCATTGTTTTTTTTTTTTATTTCTGCACATTTAGAAGTGCACCTAAAAGTTATACACTGAATAACTGAAGGTTGCAAAGGCAGCTGCAAAAATCAGTGTGACACTTCGGTTACTCCCAGTGAATACTCAGCAGAGGTGAGCAATTAGAAATGCATAGTACCTAATCACATCCATTTTGCTTTTGTAAAAGGGCGATCCTTATCTGGGTTCAAATGAAAACATGCATGTGAAAGGTTTGCATCCAATCACAGACTATACAATCTGACATATTTCTAGTCGATATGAAGCAGCCCAGCTGGAAATCTGAGGCTCTAAATGTTCCCAAATACACAGGAAGCCAGAATTATTAATAAATGCATTAGCAATAGACTTGGCTCAGTTCAAAGTATTATATTTCAAAATGGGCTTAGGGATTTTTTTTCTGGCTTAAAACTGACTGAAGTGAGATGGTTGTGATTTATGTAACACTAACCCTGACACACAACATTTTTTATAGATTGCACTCCTGCATTTGCATGTAGTTAGAAGCAAAAATGTCCTGTAATTTTCAAGTAGGAAATCCTTCAATGTCAGAGTTATATTCTTGGAATTTCATCTTGGCCTTTCAATGTGTTTAGCTAGTATTTTATTTATCTCTGTTTGTGATCTATAATATCTCCACTTTCTTATCCTCCCTATCTGCTGTCTCTGTCATTTTTGGTGCAGTTGCAGACTCCTAATAGTCCATGATAAAAACATCAAGACTGTTTAACTCTCTTGAAAACAGAGCATCGAAACACATATGGTCAGTCAACATTTTTTCTTTGTTTTTTTTCTCTCTGGAATCCAGAAATAAAAACGGGTGTGACAGTTACTTATAGGAAATCACTGGTAAACAATACTGAATCATGTTTTTCTGTCCTCTAGCAAAATATCAAACTAGTAAGATTAAAAATTTTGAACCCTAGCACATGCTGAAGCGTTTGCTTGAGAAAGAAAACAGTGTTTAACACATGAAAATGAAAAAAAAACTATGCTATTTTTGTGGTGGTATTTATGAATGAGGTAGGCAAGAATCCTGATTTTTAAAACTGACGGATGCATAGAAACTTTCCTAGACAAATGGCTAAGTTTGAGCAACAAAAGAGAAACTATAGGAGGCTTTATGTCCCATTGTAAGATCTCCAAGTGTCCTAAAGAGGAGAGCAGAGCACTGTGCAAGGAGTCAGGTGACAGATACCTTGCAGTATCCTGTGTCCTGGCCAGGCTCCAGCTCTGGAGCTCTGGAGTAAGTCTGTGAGTCCAGTCATCTTTTCCAGTTCTTCAGCTTTGAAGCAAGTCCTTTTGTGTTTCCACACCTCACTCAGGAGTTCAGTAGGTCTGGGGAACCCCCAGGCTGCCCATTGCCTTGGCTCCATTCTCAAGTTCTTCAACACGCTCTTGGTTTCTGCTGCCTGCAAAAGGATACTGAAGAGGAGAGAGTGGCAGTGATTACCCCTCCCAGCAGGCGTCAAGGTGGGTCCACCAGTCTGTGTCAGACACAGGAGCCTGCCCTACAAAATGTGCCCTGTGAGCCTGGAGCCCCAGCAGGAGTGGCTCCAGTGGCTTGGTACTTACAGTCTTCTTTCCTGATGCCTCTTCTGACAGACCACTTAAGTAAACTTCTAGTTTGTCTGTGAGAGTTTTCCCATTTGACAGGACAGAGTTGGACATCATTAGGTATTGACAATAAATTATTTCAATGGCCTTTTCTAGAGAGATAACTATCAGGTTATAAAAAAAAAAAGGAACTTTCTGGCATGAGAAACATTAACATTGGATAAGATAAAGTATTATAAGATATATTCCAGTAAAAAGCTTTCTCTTCTGAAATCCATGAAACACTGAAAAAGAAATAAATTAATTTTCTGTGGAGAAATCACTTGCAGGATTGAAGGGTCACCAGATGTGCTTTGATGCGCCACTTCTTTATTTTTTGGACTCAGTGGTCTAAGAAGTCTTCTCCAATGTAAATGACTCCGTGATTCTGTGATTTATTGGACCAGTTGCTGAAATTCTTGTGCCCTGTCACCTGCTAATGGTAACAAATCTGTCAGCTGTCTGAGATATTTGGCAAACAGGTGGGATTCAGAATGAGATCATTCTCACCTGCAGGTTTCTAAAGACACTGTTACTGATGCTGGTCAGTCTAAGGAGCACAAATGTAAAGGGAAAAAGGGTTATATGTGTGTTTTAAAAAGATTTTTGCTTGACCTAAGCAAAATGAAAAATCAGAGAAATAGAATCTGAAATAAAATTCTTTTCATGAAATGAAGCAAAGCATTTTCTTACATTTTCTCACTTTTTAGTAACATAAAATATCAAAGTACCATGTATTACCATTTATAATCATTTAAAGACATCAAGTGAAATATTTGACACAGAAACAGTTGCTCAGGTGAATTTAATCCAGATGGAATAGTTTCAAGAAGCATGATTTTCTTTTTCAGCAAAAGGATCCAGTATATCCACATTTGCCAATTAAATTATTCATCGAGGGCCCAGTTGAGCCCTCAAGTTGAGAGGGCTCAGACAGAGCTCAACAGACTCAAGTTGAGCACTTGTTAGAGCCAGAGGAACCCTTGCCAGAGCCAGTATTGGAAGGCTGATCCCTCAGGGAAGAGGAGGATTGTAAAAAAGGTGCTATGCTGAAAAACCTTCTTGAAGGAAGAAAAGAAGCCCAAACATCCATGGGAAAGCCTCCAGGTACTTCTTGTAATTAGATACAAATTCAGTATCATTTTCCAAAACAAATAAGTAATTATCTTCATTGTTTCATTTGAAGTACTGAAAAAAGCCCTAAACATCCTGTTTTTCACCAAGTTCCTTGGGTGTGCTGATGAAAGTGCAATACCAACTTATCTAGTCTGGCTGGAACTACACCTAAGCCACTGCTGTATCACATGCTGGTCAGAGAATTGGAAAGGGAAGCCTCCACAGAAAGAGCAGTCCACAGTTTGGGCACATGCAGACTAGCCACGAGTACCTGTCCATGTCATTTATGCTGCCCGTGTCTCTACCTCACCTTTTCCTGCAGTGTTACAGCACACTGTATAGTTTTCAGCCTTGAAGAGGTTGAAGTCTGGTACAGGTGATAGCTCCAGTGAAATCATTGCCCTCAACACCTGTTCCACAAATAACAAGTGTGCCTGGTTTCTCTTCTTGAATCACCTGATACTGTCTGACCTGAGCTTCCATACAGGTACAAAGTTATCTTGAGAAACAATTTGCATCAGTACATGAGATTCATATTAAATAGCATTTATTTTTGTTTAACATATGCATTACATACTAAGCATATACTGATGAGTGATTTCTGGTTTTGTCAGTGTCTGTCACTAGAGTTACACTGTCATGGAACCAGAGCAGTGAAGAGATTATCAGTCTCATGAAACAATGTGCAAAAGGGTTAGAGTTATGGTTAAAGTTAGCATGAAGTGCTGGCCTACAGAAGGAGCTGCTGCTCTAGTTCCACTAGGCAATATTAGTGTTTTGGTTTAGGTAAGAAAGCGCTTTTGTGGAAGTCTCCCAGTCACTCCATCTTAGCTCATGGAGTTTCAGATCACTCACTGGTCTCAGGGCACATAAACCACATTCCCTTATGGTTAACTAAACCAGGGGACATACACTGTATGTATTCCCACTGCTAATGGACATTCAGCACAAACTAGAATCAGAGCTAGTCTGAGACAAAACTCCTGAAACACATCTGTTCTGAATGTTGTCTCTTTGGTATTGCTCCAAGTGTGCTCCAGGAGTTGTTTACTTATTAGGTACACAGATGTCTGGGTCACTGACATACATTGCATCGTTACCTTCTGAATGTGTGATTTTCTGCCACTCTGTCCATCACAGAGTCAGAGTTCACACTCTGACTCTACAATCATCAGATGATGATTGTAGATCATTCTAGATATGACTGTATTTAAAGACCCTGTATTTTTTCTAGGAAGGTTCTCAAATTGTTTCCTTTGTTTAAATGACCTTGCAATGTGACAAGTGGGCTCAGCTCCTACTGTCTCAGACTTTTGTTCTGTTTGCCTTTACTTACCCTTTTGGCTCTGAATTCACTTATAAACTGCATTCAATAATAGCTTAAAGATAATGATCAGACAATAAAACAAGGATAAACAATTGAACCTGCCATTTGATTAATAACAAATAGGAAAACACTATATAGAAAATTTCACCACCTCTTTCCTTCATACAATCACTTCTCAACTGTCTCAGGACTGCTGACAGAACTTCTCTGCTGTCTTTGCTTAGGCAAAATGTGCCCAAGCAGCAAATTAGCTCCTTTACTCTCCTGGATACCAAAGTGTTGTTTTTTTAGCAAAGGTTTCGTTAGTATATAATCCTACCTTCTGTAGTAGCAGAAGGGAGATGGTTGGACAGGTATCTCCTTCCCAAAATCACAGCAAAGAGAGCATCTTTGTCCACCATTAATGACTTGAAAGCATCAAATGCTTTCCTAAGGTAGTGTTTGCTTTTTGTTAAGACATGTAGTTGTGTTAGAAAGCCTATGACTTAAAGACATGGAGCCTTGACTTTTAAATTAGTAGCTTGTTATTGCAGTCCCATTGTTAGTCACAGGTGGTAGTATTAGAGAGATACTATTGTATATTCTGACTTTGTTAGCAGTTCTAAACCCTGCTTTTGATGCTGTGTGGTGATAAAAACTATATAAAAGCTTGAAATGCAAATACATGAATATGTATATTGCTCGAAAGACATCTTTTGCAGAGCAGGTTGTGCTGCAGTCATCATTGCTTCAGTATGAATAGGATGCACTGTGGTAAAAAAAAGGTGCTATTTTTATTCAGTAGTTAATGCTAGAAGTTAAATTTCAGAAGCTTAGTCTTGTGCTGATTTATGTTTTCATCATATTGTCACAAATATTTTAGTACAAAACCACACTTTCACAACAGACAAAATAAGCAGCTGCTGAACCTTCTTTTCATCACCAAAACAAACAAGCAAACAAAACTTTACAAAAAGCAGAATTTTACCAGAATGACGTGACCTGGAATAAAATGGCAAATGCAGAATGGTTAAGCCTGTAAATTCATATATTTTCTTACTTTATACTTAATGTTGTTTGAAAAATAGTACTATGTAGGCTTGATTTACACCTAGAGCTAGGAATGTGTTCACATGCTACTGTTCTGTATGTATGGCTTTTGACCTTGGCAAAAGCATCTGCTTCACATGGCAGAAAATTGGAATCAAACTGACTTTGTTTAAATTAGTTCATTATGTGCTAAGTAGCGGTTTGGAGCTGTGGGTGTCATTGGAATGTTTTTCTTGTCTATAGAAAACTAGGAAATTACCTAAAGTAAAGGTGGAAAATATTAACTAATGCCAACAACACCTGAAAAGAATGGCTGAAGGTGTCATGTCTTCACTACATAAATCGTGTCAGATTATTAGCTGTCTTTCCTGAAGTGCACCTGTAATGGAGGAGGTTTGATGAGAAATTATTTTAAAAATATGTGAATGATAAATTAGAATATGCAACGTGCTTCATGTAACCACAACGTTCAGTAAACACTGTTAGCTCCACAGAAAATTTTGAGTGAAGCCCACTGATTTCCTGGGAAAACTCAAAAAAAAGAACATTCCTGAAGGAAATATTTATCGTAATCAGCATTTCAGTAGTTCTGCTAGAAGTGTTTTGCTGTTCTATGGGATATATGGCTTTTGATTAAAATCTACTTTTACCAAAGTAAAAGTAGAGCACCAAAAGTGCTCTTCAGTGGTTTGAATGGGAATTGAGGGGTTTTTTGATATTCTGCTTTCATACTACACTGGCTGGGAATCAATCAGTGGAGAAATGGTGACTGTGGCTCTTCCCAGGAGGCTGGGAAATCTGGTTGTGAGTGATCTCATAGCATGAACACCAAGTCTCTGATCTCTGACCACTAATGGGTCATCCATCAGGACATTGCCAGACACTGAAAACTCACCCTTAGCAAGTGAGCCAGCTGGCCAGTTATCTGAGAAATGTGCTGAAAAATATATGTTGTGTCACTGCTGAAGGAAGAAAACCCAACCCCCAGTTCAAAGATTGAGGCATCTATTTTCCTTTTTTAATTTTCACCTTAAAACATTTCAGTCTGAGGTAATAAATGCTATCCACAGAACACGTGGTTACTGAGTAGTGACCCTTTGTCCAGGCCACTGTTCCTCTTCAGAAGCGACTGCAAATTAATTACTTGTTTTCTTTTGGGCTACTACGATGCAGAGGAAAAGGTGTTACCAGTTTCTTCTCCCTCTCAGAGCTGTTACTTTATCATATACAAACACTCGACATAAGCCACAATTTACTTATGTCCTCACATACACCAGCCATGACTCTCAGCAGCTCTCTGCTCCCTCTCTGAACACCCTCTCTGATGATTAATTCTCTGCAGCCAAAGCCCTCAAGTCTCTGGATACAGCTTTGCTCTCTCCTCTAGTTTAGTTAAGTAAACCCTCCTGGCTGCCTAAAAAAATCCAAAAATATGTTGGGCATCAACAAGAAGGATCCTGATGGCAGAAGACATTGTTTTGCCACCTAATAAAACCTTGTAGTGCTACATGCAGAGCCTGTCTCCAGAGCCTGAGAGGAGTGTAATGTAGTTGGAAAACACACATAAAAGGGAAAGCAAAATGCTTTGATTGGCAGAGCATAGCCTTAGCAGAAGGGTCTGGAAGGACTGTGACTCTGATGCAGAAAGGAGAGGGCTCAGGGATGATATGACACATCTACAAAATCGTAAAGGTAGTGAATAACTTGGATGTCAGGATCCTGTTTGGTAAATCTCACAATGCTAGAGGCAGAGAACACTCCATGACGTTCATAGATCACCTTAAATCAGATGAAAAGGTATTCATTTGCAGTGCACACAGTGAACCTCTGGAACTTGTCAGAGGAGGGTGAGAAGGCAGGCATTACCAGCAAGGCCTCAAGCAAGGCATTAGAGAAATTTGTATGCAACATCTATTATCTATATATGGGCACTAAGAAGATGAGGCAGGGATATAGCCTGTCTTATTCCTTGGTGACGCTGGGGAAGAAGAGGAATGGGTTCCAGGTGTGCAGGCTCACATGCTCTCCTCCAAAATAGCACATTCCCTTATGGATAGACATCTTGAAAAGTGTCCTGGAGCTGCAGACAGGCTACCAACATCTAGCAGAGTCCTCAAAAGATTTCATCTATAACACAGGCTGCAACATGAAAACAAATATCAGAGGCTAGACCTTTCTAGGGCATAGGTGGGAATCATTCCTTTTCCTGGTCAAAACTGTGACAAGTATTCTTGTTGAGCAGTGTCTCTAGAGGAGAACTGTTGTTCTGCTCCTCTGGGAATGTGGCTTTGGTCATACCATAGAGGTATGACCAAGTTGTAATACAGTGTCACATTGTCACTGTACCTCTGCATATCTTCTGATAGTGAAACCCATTGAATTCAACTAATGACAGCTACATGGTTGTGAATGGGCTGCTGGCTTGCCAGGGTTGAAGACAGTACTCATAGGCCAAATGACAGCAGAGCAGCTACCAGGTTTGATCAGCCAACTGAGAGACCTCAACAAACTAGAGGACTGAGCAATCACCAACCAGATGAAGTTCAACAAGGGAAAGTGCCGGATTCTGCACCTGGGGCAACCCGGGATGTATCTACAGACTGGGGAACGAGGTGTTGCGAAGCAGTGCCACAGAAAGGGACGTGGGGGTCCTGGTCGATGGCAAGTTGAATAGGAGTTAGCAGTGCCCTGGCAGCCAGGAGGGTCAACCATGTCCTGGGGGGCATCAGGCACAGTGTTGCCAACTGGTCGAGGGAGGGGATTGTCCCACTCTGCTCTCACTGGTGAGGCTTCACCTTGAATATTGTGTGCAGTTTTGGGCACCACAATAAAAGAAAGATATTTAGTTCTTAGAGAGCATCCAAAGGAGGGCAATAAAGATGGTGAAGGGCCTTGAGGGGAAGCCGTATGAGGAGAGGCTGAGGTCACTTGGTGTGTTCAGCCTGGAGAAGAGGAGACTGAGGGAAGACTTCATTGCAGCCTACAACTTCCTTGTGAGGGCAAGAGGAGGGGCAGGTGCTTCTCTGTGGTGACCAGTGACAGGACCCAAGGGAATGGTCTGAATTTGTGTCAGGGGAGGTTTAGGTTACATATTAGGAAAAGGGTCTTCACCCAGATGGTGACTGGGCACTGGAACAGGCTCCCCAGGGCAGTGGTCACAGCACCAACCCTGGCAGAGTTCAAGGAGAGTTTTGGATGATACTCTCAGGTACATGGTGTGACTCTTGCAAATGGTCTTGGGCAGGGCCAGAGTTGGACTTGATGATCTTTGTGGGTCCCTTCCAACTCAGCATATTCTGTGATTCTATGATTCTGTGATTCTCTGATTTTGGCTCAATCAACTGTACAATGGGAGAGATGTAACCATGTCAATCATTTTGCCTCATCACTCAGAACTTTGAATTCATTTTCAGTTTGGTTATTCTGGTGGTAATAATGCAAAAATACGTATAAACAAATAAGGAAAAAAGTAATTTTTACTGTTTTGTTTCCTTTTGCTCACGTATAGTCTTTGGTGCCGTACTGAAGAAGCTATCCAGTCCCTTAGGTCTGAATTCCTAACACTTAATTTAGTAGGTTAATTTGTTTCTTAAATCAGGAGTGAAAATGAATTCAGCCTTTAAGGCAAGTGGCCAAAGAGAAGGGGCACAGAAACACTGCTGATATGCACCCATTGAGGACTGGCAGTATCCTGGAGTCAGAAACAGCAGGCCCCAGCTCTGGCATCAGGAAAATAAATCTGCTGTGTTCATGTGAAAAACTAGATCCTGCCCCCTTCCCTACTTCAACTGGGAGCTGTGTATTGGACAGTGGCAGCTGTATTGGGTTGAAAAAACAAACTCAGGGCAAGTGTAAGGATCTCCACACAAAATACAACTGCATGCCCATACACCTTGGGGACATAATGATATTAAAAATAAGAGCATGAGTAGTATAAGAATTGCAGAAGCTAAGCTAAGTAGCTACCTCCAATATTTTTCTCACAACAGTGGGGATAAAAGGCAGTCTGTAAGAAAAATTGCTGAAGATTTTTTTCATCTCCAAAACACCAAACTGAGCAACAGTGTCGTAGAACAGAAAAATGTTGAAGAGCCACATCTCTCAAGAATTAAAATAAAAAAATTAACATTAACCCAAATGAGGGAGTAAGAAGATATTTTGAGGATTCATGCATATTGTGGCAATGAGTGCATTTCCCTCTTTTGAAGCAGGAGGCTGTACTTTCATTTGATGTTATACCCTGCAGCAAATATGAAAATACCTTCATTTCCTGCTTGGTGAACAAAGGCAGAAAATAAAAGTTGGTATCTGAGGGTTGAACTGTGTTATTCTGAGTGTGAAGATTTGTGAAAGAACATGGAATAAGCACTCTTCAGCTTCATGGTTTTCTTCCCTGCTAACAGCTGGTCAGTCACAGGTGCTGGCAAAACCCCCACCAACCTACTGAAATGTACTGGGAAGAGCTTTGTTATTTTATCACCACATTCAGAGAGTTCCTAATTTGCTCTGGTTTGAAGTGCTCCTTGTGAACATAGTGAAAATAAGAAGAGCTCCAGAAGGAACCTGAATAAACACAGAACTTATTTGCAAATGCAACAGCTAAGGAAACAATCATGTGATATCTGTGCAAAAAGCACACTGTCTGGGATGAAATTTGACTGTAGTTTCACTTTTTAGCCATGCTATCCCTCTGCAAATACAGTTATAGAATCTCTTTCCTCTGGTATATACCAGAGGAGCAGGTAAAGCACTGAAGAAAATGCCTTTTTAGGGAGTGTAGGAGACTGCCTGGGAACTCAAGAAAACCATAGGACAAATAGTCAAGCAGTCATTACTCCTGTGGGACATCCAATAAACTTAGTAATGCCAGCACCTTTCCCCAGAATCTTCCCGAAAACTGGAGCACTAGTGGGCACTTGGCTCTCACAGTAACGCTTCGGGAGGCCATGAAAGCAGCCATGGGGCATCTGAGATAGCGCTGGGGAATGTCTCCAGCATTAGACAAAAATCATATTTGGAGAAGATGTACTACTCCTGTCTTAGTAAAGAGCATCAGGCTATACTCACAAAATACCTATTTCAGACAATGCCATTTTTGGGACTGGACCATAGTCACAGGCAGGGAGGGAAGCAGAGATTTCCATTATTTCATTGTGGTTTCAGACAATATTCTGGGGTGTTCCTTTCCCAATAATTTTACCTTTGCAACCTAAATGACATTTGCTCTGCCAGGAAGCTAATAATGATGAAAGACTGAAAACAGCATGGATTCTGATATCCCTGACAAATCTGCTCTTACCCCACGTCCCATTTCAAGATTGCACACCATACTTCTTCAGTGGTGATACAGGTTTTGGTGGACATAGTAGGTCACTGGCGCAAAGAATATCCTTTTGAAGAAAAACCTATTTTTTCAGCCATATCTGTATTTTTAGATGGCATTAGCAGAGTACCAATATAAAACAAGTTATTTCAATTAACTAGCTCTTAAAGCAGAAATATTTTTTCTTAAAGACAGATACTGTATGAGGCACTGCATTGGAAAAAAACAAAAGTTATTTGTCTACGCTGATGAAATTTTCATCTGTCTACTGAACAAAACTTATGGTATTATGTTGTGGCAGTTTGAGCTTCAAACTATGACATATGTTTAGATGGTATTCCACAATGTTTTTTTTTCTAATAGCATTAATAGTCCCAGTTTTGCCAACATGTGACACTTTTGCCTGTGCTTTTACCTAAGTATTTGCAGATTTTAGATCTATGTTCTCTAAGGCTTTTGGCAGTTTTCTGTGACTTTTTTTTCATTTACTGTAGTAAACATGCAACAAGTAGTGGTTTCTGGAGTTACATTTTTTTCCAAATGGGTTCCAGCTTCTCCTGACTTATCAGATTCAAGGAGGGAATGAGAGATTAGTGCAAAGTGAGGGCAGGGAGGTGAGAATAATGTAGCCTTAGGAAACTCAAGGCTTTGTTTCAGGTCTGTGTAGTAGGACAGACAGTATGAAGTGGAAGATGAAGATCCATCCTGAGGTCTGAGTCACAAACAGCATAGAGGTATCTCCCAAGATGTAGTATTCTCTCAGAGCCTTTGAGGAGATCAAGAGCCATATATTACTTGGCTACCTAGCTGCTACTTTCAGGGTGGCAGTGGAAAAGATTTTGCTGAGGCCTGTGAGAATGATTAAATGCAACCTTAGGCAGAAGATTGCAATGATATAGACAATCTGGTCCTTAAGGGAAGTTTGGTGGCCTCAGCTAATTCAATTTATGGGCTGCTTTCCTTATTGCAGAAATCCTAGGAGAAACTTGCCTTCACCAGCAGCTTGATCCACAAAAGGTGCTAAGTTTTTCCAGCTATGAGTAATTTCATGTAAAGTTTTGGGTGCTTGCACCTCTGAAACTCAAGCCTTACATATGATGCATGAAGAATCTCCAGGGGCATAAAAGTGAGTGAAAGAGAGGAGAAAAAACAACAAACCCAAACTTCATAAACATTAATTACAGACCATCATCAGTATCTAAGCAGCACGATAGCATAACAATCTGTCAGTTGTCACTTTGTAGCATGCAAGTTTTATTCCCAATTACCCCAGTAACCTAAATAAGAAGGGAAAAATGCACAAAGAATATGGCCATCTGGAATACATAATGTGGAAAGATCTGCAATGCATTACATGGTCTGGAAAGTGGCTGGTCGAATTCCAGAGAACTAAGATAGACTTCAAAGTCTGGCCGCACATCAGTGAAACTGCTGATCAACTCAGATATTTAAAGTGGGTGTAGATGAATGAATTTATTACGTTTTTTATCTGTTGCATTCATATGGGAAAACATGTCTGTAGACAGGTTCTCTGCTGATTTCATACTTGCTTCTTTTATTTTAACTGTATACTATATTCTCAAAATTTTATATCATATTGCAGTTTTACAAAAAGAGTATTTTCCTATCATTTATAATGCCATTATACAAGAGAGAAAAAAACACAAAAAAGCCCAAACAATTGTAAAGAGTAAGACATGACTCAAATACCTAAAAAAAAATTAAAATTTTGTGATTTTAATTTTAAAATAATGAAAGACAAATCAAGCTGGGTTTCCACCTTTGCTCTGTTTTTAACTAAACCCAAAAACATCCATCATTTGGGATTTGTCATATTTTAAATGCAAAACAGCTTCCTCCTAAATTAATTGATATATCTGATTCTTATTCACCCAGATTTCCAGCTTCTCTACTTTTTGTTGTAGAAAGGGAAAGAAAGATGAAGCCATATACTTCCTTATTTTCAGGTGCTGATCCTAGAATCATGTGCATCAGACCTGGAATTTGATGTGTTCAAGGCATATTTTACTGAGTGTATGAATGAAACCATGAATCTCCAAACTTTTATCATCTCTAATGGGACAACTGAGTTATTCTACTCTTCTTTCTCTATTAAATGGTGGTTTTATTACATGAGCTCATATAAACCATCCGTCACTTGGCTCTCCAAAGCTAAAACTACTCAAACTAGGCATGATCTTACTATTTAACCTAATATTTACCTAATTTACTGAATTTAATTATGAGTCATAAATAGATTATTTTTACTATAAGGTACAAAAATTCTGCTCATGATAGTTTTTTCATAAATTAGCTAGATCATGTTAGCTTTTATACTGAGTATTCTTCACTGTGCAGTTCACATTTTCCTGTTTATACAGTGCAAGTGTCAAGTAAACTGCTGGGAAAGTTGGTTTTAATTGACTTTTAATTATTCTGCAATACATGATAGAAATTATAGTGTAATACACACATAGTACTGGCTGCAATGGAGTAAGAGAACTCTCCAAGGGAAATTCATTTGTGAGTGGGTTTTTGACCGGGCCTGTAACAAAATCCCAGTTTAGTTCATGCAGTTTTCCATTCTTCAGCTAGACTAGCACCCACTCAGGAAGATGCAGCAAAATTCCTTCAAGTATTGTCAGTAGCTAGATCAGCAAAACAGCACAGCAGAAATTGCACTCCCTCTTAAAACTGTCTTTTCCCATTCAGGAAGATAAGAATAACTATCTCAAAATTGTGCTGAGCTTGGAAGACAAACTATTTTCTCCACAACCTTTTTCCAACCCATTAATGGAGTCACTGAGGAAGATGGATATATTTCTGTAAGGGGAATGTGTTTAAGGACTGCTAGATGCAGTTAGAGTGGACTTCAGGCAACTCCGACTATAGCCCACTTGATATGGCAATTACCATCTCCCTGCCAGGGGCCTTCCTCCTCTCTGAAGCCTTTTCAGTGATGCATTCTTTACCAAAGCCTCAAAAGCTGAGGTCTGATGTGATTTACGTCATTCTTGCCAACATCTTTGAAACATCCATAAGGGCAATCCCTGTGGACATTTGACTCATCAGCTTCCTGTTTTTCCTGAAACCCAGATGTAAGAAATAATATACTATGGTTGGAGAAAAGAAAAAAAAAAGAAAAAGTTGGCTGAGCATTTCAAAACCTTCACACACCACTGAAGTTTGGGTGTCATTTTCCTCATGTTTTGCTCGTACCTTTAAAAGAAGAGGAAAGAAAAACATGTACTTAATCAAAATCCCTACCATACTTCCTGAGCCTATGTGTTTTGCAGATGGTAAGACTTAGAAGTCAGATTGATTTTAAATCAATGTTAAATAAAGAAGTGCATCTGCTTCATGTAGTCAAAATATATGCTATAGTCCCAGTCATCTGACCCAGCTGCTGATGGCACCACTGACTCAGTACAGGGAAAGTGTAGTGGTAGCACAATGAACACCACCTCAGCCAAGTGGGACCCTACAGCTTTAGAAAAACTATCTAAAACTCAAGTCTTCGTTTACCGCACCTTAGCACAAGACACTGGATGAAGGGAGTAACTCCTTGTAAAATCCATAAAAATTTCTTCTTCATTGTAGCAAGAGATCCAAAAAACCCAACTGCTAAAATAGCCGACATTTCCAAAATGACTGCTTAGATAGTATCTAAGCTTTGTTGTCTGGTTGCAGTCTCATTGTCTTTTAAGCAAAGGAGTGCAAAACCAAAACGGGCTTGGATAATTGGCTGGAACACATTATTCCCCTGTACAACTTGCTATTTGCAGTAAAGGGATTCCTATTTGAATGGAAGGAGTGGAACTTTATTTGCCTTCAAGAAAGGCTAGTAGCCATGAGTACACTGCCATGATCTGTTACAGTTGTTTTCATGCTTGAGAAAACAAAATTTCAAAAACCATAAAAGTAGAACATAGAGAATAAACATGATAGTTGATATGAACAATGTATCAGCAACTTGAAGACTAACTTTCTATTAAGTCATCCAGAAAAACATGTGCAAATTATTATGCTATTTACAAAAATACAGGTTCACTTTGAGAATGAACCATCCACAGAAATGTTTCCTAGATAATTAGTTTCCAAAAAAAAATAGTTCAACCAGCTGTAAAAAGGTGTGAAAAGCATGCTAAACTAAGAACAATAACACAAAACTATGTGCAATAATGTTCTAAAGAGTCTGAAATATACTGGATGTAGCTGCTTTGAGAAGCTGTTTGGAACTTGGGTCAAAAGATATTGGGTGTTTAGATAAAAGTTGAGAATCACTCCAGTCAATTATAATGGGATTTGGCCTTAAGGCCTCTCCAGTCCTACTTTAGAAATTGGACTGAGGGCTGTTTAACAGAAGCACAAGCTAATATTACATCCTCAGAGAAAGTGCTAACCGGTAAGAAGGAAAGGTGCTCCAGGTCTGAAGAAACCTCTCAAAACTAAGGCCTCTCTTGCAGAGTCTCTAGGACACAAGAATCTTTGTTTTCCGAGCATTTTCTGGCACACCAAGGTTTTATTTTGGCAGATATTGACCCAGTAATTTTGAGGGCAAATTAAAGCTTTGACTTTCCTATCAACTATCTACTGCATATTGAAAGCATACTCAGCCTTGTCTATGTTTGTTAAAACATATTATTCCAAAGGTTCTAGAGTAACTTTCGGAGTCAATTTCATGGATCCTAGCTACAGATCTTTTCAAGACCTTAAGGCATTCCAGATTACCTTCATGGCCATTTAAAAGAAAGGAGGGGGAAAAAATCAACTGTATCCTCTTCTTGCTAACAAACCAAAAATTTCTGCATAGTAGACAGCAAAAAAAACCCTGATCCTAACACAGTTGTGGGGTTTGAAGCAAAACTCTGTATTATGAAAATTAGGAAGGGAGGCAAGTGTGTAGTAGAAAAAGTGTCCATATATAAAAGAAATACATTAAAGCTAGCACTAGAAGGAGAAAGGGAGAGCTTAAGAAAAGTGCTAAGTTACTCATCTGAGGTGTTTCTTGGGTTATAAGGTCTTGCATGTCTTGAAATCATCACATTTGGCAATCAGTCAAGACCAAGCTTGGCAGTCACTGTTACTAAAAGTCTGAAAGCAGGACATTTATCTGTTGTGTTTAGTTTTACATGCATGCCTTTCTCTTTCATCTTCCTCTCCTGCTTCATGTTTTTCTTATTCTCATTTAAATGTTCCAATTTTTAGAATGTTCTAATAATCCTTTGAAGCATTCAATTTCCTCTTTGCCAATCTAAGCCAAAACACAGGCTATATTCCATTTGACTGATGTTTGACCATGAGGATGTTTTGTATCTCCGCTTGCATGCGCACACCCACCCCCACATACATACAATGCAGGCGCACACACAGCACACTTTAAAAAAACACCAATCTGTTACAAATCTGAAAGCAATCTTCAGCCCAAATTTTTCAGGAGCTCCTTCAGGGACTTACTCAACGGCAATAGGAGAAATATTCCTTGTGTTCACACTTATTTAATGGAGAAACATCTAGATTGCTTTCAGAGCACCATCTAGCAAAAGATTGTGTGTCCCACTAGAAAACTAAGTTTTTTTTGAGAACCAGTGATGATGAAAAGCTGTACTTATTTTGCCATGCAAAGTGCAATTTAATGTGTACTCCCCTTAGGAGGTGACATGAAAAAACACCTAGTCTTCTGATCTAATGCCCAAAATATATTGCATTTATTTGCTTTATATATTTTAATGGAAAGAGTTCTTTTGAAAATGTGCATATTTAGACATAAAAGAACCCAAATAATTTAAAATATTTATGTCATAAATGTCAATTCTTCATAAATGAAGCAGTGAAGCATGTAGAGCAGGGGCAGGGAGACATTGTTAAGCAGGCACCCACTTTGTAAAGGTGTATTCCAGCAGCAAATGTTTTAAAAAGTAAATCTATTATTTACATCATTGAAGGGATATTATCTTTTTGTGGGTGTTGGCCATTTCTTGTCTCCTTTTGCTGGTTTCAAGGAAAATCCTGGTACCATTATCATGGTCTCTTGGCATTCTTGCGATGACCAACCTCCACATGCTTCTCCAGTCCCCCATCTTAGGCAAGAACTATGCAATTTCCTCTTGAGCCTGCAGTGACCCAGGAGGATGAATGTTCAGAAGGGAAGAAAGGGCAGAGCCTGGAAACCCCTGTGAGAGTTTAATTCTTCTACAGTCTTTTCCCATGGTGTTTTCCTTTGCAGTCTGTTGGATAAATGAGAAAAAAAGTTGCAGAGCAATTGGGAGCTCATTTGTACAGAACAAAGCTGTCAGATTCTACCTGTGTATAGGTGGTTTTATGTAAAGACCCCCATTTTTTTCTGATTGTCTACTAAAAGCCTGCATGTTCTCTAGCAAGTTGCTTGTTTCCATCTTGAGTAAAGCACTGACAAATTTTGTTATTGGTTTCTGATTTCCAAAAGGCTCTCCTGCAGCACAATCAGTACATGACATGAGGCGTTTTAACCCAATCGGTATGCTGCTCTTTTCCCAAAAAAACAACCAGTAAGATACCCATGATTCTTTTTCTTCATGAAGAGGGAAGATCACTTAGATATAAGAAGAGAACACAAAAGGAGTACTTCTTCCAGATAGTCCATGATCCTGATGAGTTTTCCTTACTTCTTTCTTCGGGAAGCCCCAGCTTGACTACAGACAAAAAGAAATACACAGGCAAAGCTATGTATTCGGCTGAGTATAACACACCTGCACTCTCCCAGGAATGCATTTTAACTGTGCTGCATTCTAGTCCAAAAATTATTTGGTAGAAGCCTTACTAACAATTTTTTGCTTTGCATTTTGTATCTAGCTTTACAAATGATACAGGGAATAGTGAAACCCAGACTCCAGACTAAATGAAGAGGATCAGTAAACACATATATATCTCTTTCTCAATATCTGATTGAAGAATAGTCAGTCTTGTCCCCAGAAGTTCACAAAGATGTTAGAGGATCCCAAGAGTGAACTCAATGCCCAGGCACAATATCATGTACTTTCTGATCACTAGTCAAAATCTGAAAGCTATATATAGCTTTACAAGAATTGCATGTAGCTAAGAATATTTCTAAAATTTATAGTTCTAAAATTTATTCGAGCCTCATGTTGGGCGCTACTTGTCTTAAGTGAGAGATAAAGGTTTCCATTTAAAGACTATTTACCGTGCCCCATGAGGAAGTGGACCAAGGTAGAAGACGCCATCCAGTACCTAAGAGAATTGGCATTGTTGGAAGTCATGTATGATGACTCTCAATACGATCCCATCGCTGATGACCCAGAGAAATGTGTACAATTAATATTTTCAAAACATATCATTTTTTATTGTCCCTATACTCTCTGGAAATTACACTATAGTGGAAAAATTAAAAATTAATACAATTTTATATGTAACATTGCATTCTACATGAATGCACAGGAGAAAATTCAGCTTCCTAAGTGTGCTTTCTATGGATAGAAATAGAACAACCACTGCTTTAGAGCCATACCATCCTATATGATATGAAAGTAGCAGAAATCACTTTTTGGCTCTGAAATTCTGTTTACTTTGTGAACCCAAGTAAATTTATCAGCAAGAGACAGAGCATAGGGAAAAAAGAGACTGGTATAAATCAGGAAAAAACTCTGTAGCAAAGGCTTCTTTCACATAAATAATGTCACACAAATAAACTAAATCTGTGAAAAGATGTCACTAGCCCCATGCTATTCATCAGAGACAGGAGAGCTATTCTAAGCTGCTGACTTTCAAATAATAATGCCGTTAATAAGTATTTTCTTAATAAAGCCTCAGTTAAGCAAATTTCTCAAAGTATACATTCACTAACAAATCCTACCAAATAGTTCTAACATTTAAATTGAGGATTTTATAATTATAAGCAGATTCCATGGGTGAAACAGATTTTTAGCTTATCCATTTAGTCCACCCCATTTGGGCTTAACAGGGTACTTCATAACATGGACACATTTTATCAGATTTGCACAGATTTGCTCTTCTCGTAGTACTTACTTTATATGTAGTAGTTACCATATAAAACATTCATTTTCTGAAATGAGAGGGTGTGGCATTTATCTGTGAAATTAAGAGTCTTGCTGGAGCTTTTTTTGGTATAATATTTGCTCCTGTGTTGATTAATGGGTTAGTATGTTGGCATAAGGTATTGATCAATGCACAAGCGTGAGACCAAACCTGAGCTGTTGCTTGGGTTGTGCTGGATGAAATAAATTCCAACCATGCTTCAGTTATGATCCCTTTCTTCCTTCAAAGAACTATACAGCAGCCAAGTTTATCACAAGCTTGGAAAAAACCCCTGGATTTTACTGGCATATGAATCCTAGGAAACAGCAGGTCCTTGATTCTGTTCCCTGCATGTGAGTGTGCAGCTCTTCTCTCTAGGGACAGTAGGTTACAATGTTTTCAATAATGTAAGTAATTCAAGATATGTTTCTTACTGTAGTTACTGGGCTGTCTCTTAATTGAGAAGAGTAGTTCTTCAGACAAAACCATGATAAACAAAAGAGTGAAGTAGAAATGCAATTCAGAGGCTTCTGACATAACTGATAAATGCTTTTTATATTCCTGTATTCTGTCAGGTACGATATTAAACATTCTCTAGTTGACACTGGCTACAGGAATTTCAAAAATGTAATAAACCCATAGTTTTGCAGTGAAATCACCCATGGTGTGAACAGAGTTTTGAAAAATGATGGATTTACCTGCTATATGGAAAAGCCCAAACAGATCTGCTTTGTGGATTTTCAAATGCATAAAATACTTCTCCTGTTCTAATGTGTTTTTCTAAAAATCTGTCCATTTAAAATTCATTCAGGATGATACAAAGTGCATTAGCTTCTGTATTCTTGGGACTACGCATTTAAAACACGTGCACATTTCTAAGTGAGCTTCAGAATACATTGCTGTTCTTTAGCTGATATAAAGTTAGCCTGTTAAATTGCAAAAATCAATTTTTTACTGTCTTTTTTTTTTGCAGATGAATATCTCCATGACAAATAGTATAGGAAAACAATATATTACAGAATTCTTTAATTGCTTACCCTATTGTGAACATTTAGTTATCACGAGATTTCTTATGCGACTGCATGGAGTATCTCAGGTGTAGATACCTACATGTATCTTAGGAAAAGCAGTGTTACACACCTTGATAAGTTCATATTTATAAATTTAAAATGTCCGAGTACAAGGAGAATTAATATTTTAAAGACAATTTGTGGGTTGCTTAAGGAATTTTTGTGTGCAAACATTGCCCAATAAGGAGAGTAAAAAAATATGTGCTTTCCAGCTAAATGTACCCAATAAACCGTAAATGACGCAAAACACATCTGGCTTCAGATTTTGCAATGCACTCCATAAATGAATTTTGATTAGTCACAGGTTTGCAAATCTACAAAGCAAAGTTGCCTCCCGTGTCTCTGAATGTGGAACCTACTTGTGGTACTCTGCTGGAGACCCTGCAAAATTCGTATTTCACCAGCTTTGTGAACTTTTTTGTGGCTGTATCTGAACTGTACTTTGATTTTTGTCTTGCTCAACATAAAGCAAAAAACAAAATTCAAAGCTAAAAATGCTGTATAGGCAGAAGTAGGAGAAAATGACCATTTGAAAAATAATGGCTCCACAGTCAAATTTGCATAGAACTACTCTTTTGTTTTTATTTGCCCTGCAATACACGAACAATTTGTATTTTGAAACTCAAGCACAAACACTGGAATCAGGATTTAAACCATGAGGTTTTAAAAACCTCTTGCATCCAAAAGCTGCTCCGATCTGTATCACTGTAACTAGCATTTTCATTTCATTTGTCATAAGGAAACAATCTCAATCCAGTACTTTGTTATTGCTCCAAGACTGTCAGAAGATATTTCGGTCCATATCTGGATGCATAGAGGTGATCTCAGTAGAGAGGGATAAAATATTGTGAGGTAAGAGGGCAGACATGAGAAAAGAGAAAGCAAGAAGAGAAGGGTGCTTGGAAGTAGGTCTTACTGTCAGTAAGTGAATATCCAGTCATTCCCTTCCTGATGCTCAGTAAATAAGAGTAAATATTGTGTTCATCAGAGTCAGAACTTCAGCATGACTTTCCTTTTGCTAAAAGAAAGAGAAGAAATTTGCCCATAATGATTTGTGAGCTTGAGTGCAACTAGAATAAATAAGCAGAGAAACTTTCTGGCATTCAGGGTCTCCCAAAAGAGATAGAAAGCTGCAGGAAGTATGGGAAACAGAGGACCAAAACCACCTTTGGTTTCTTTCTTTACCTCATCTATTCTAGTTTATCTCTCCCAATGATCTCAAAGAAATTATATGTGTAACCCATTTTGTGATGTTTCAAACATGTCCTAGATGTCAGCCCCCAGTACCAGATTAGGGAAGTCTGTTTATAGGGAAATGCGATAGCTGCAATTTATGGTCTGACAAAGTCACTTTAATAACGGATTAGTGAGTTAGTGGGTTTCTGGTACTTTGCTTCTACTAACCACTTTTCTGCCATCAATTGAGATGTCTCATTTTAGAACTTTGAAGATGCTCAGAACAATGCTGGAAGGCAAATGGACTAAGAGCAGCCAATAGATCTGGATTTTAATTTAAACAAGTACAAATACAACTACTATATATCTTTGCTAGAAATTTACCTTTCAAAATATGAAAATCACCACTAAACTATGATGTTCTTTCCAGTGTTTGGGCACATTAAAAAGCTCTTGGTTTTTATAAATGACAGCTCCTTTCACAACTGGAAAACATCTGTCAGAGAAGTTTGGTCAAACCATCAGGCACTTCCACAGTCTCTCACTGCACCAGTCAATATTATAATAAATAATTATAATAACAACAACAATAATAATAATAGCAAGAAGCAGCAGATGTTGAGCTCCTATCTTTGGGTTTGCACCAACAATCAAATGAGAAGATCCAGTCGTAACATGTTTGGAGAGGCTGCAATTATTTTGCAGTCTTGTTGCATACCCGAGGCCATAAACTCATCTCCACCCGAAATACTCTGTGCCACAGGTTTTAAGTGACAAAGAAGGGAGTTTGAGTTGGAAAACAAGGACAGGGCTCAGATCTGAAACAGTGGAAGTAGTGGGGTGAAAGAAACAACTGAAGAGCAAAAAGGAGGGGCAGGACTTTTCATGTGGGATGGCACTGTGTTGCATAGATATGCAAGGGAGTATAAGCACGACAGCTGCAGGATTACTGATTTGTCAATGTCCACATAAGAGGTGAGAGACACACTGTGACTGCAGAGCACACACTGAGAAGAGCCAGCTGAGAGATCAGCCCACACAGTTACTGTGGGCACCTCTAGCGCCATTTCAGCTTCATAGCCCAAGGTGTGACAAGGGTGTTGATCCTGCGCTGTGCAGGCAAGAGTGGACCAGAAAGCCTGGATGCCCCTGCCACAGGTCAACCGGGTCACAAGGCAAGGGACTCAGAGCTCACGAATCTGAGCAGATGTGCTCAGCAGTGGAGCAACCCTTCCTGAGAAGTTTCTTAGACAACCTGACTTTCTGACTGGGGAAACTGCATGGGCCTTATCACAAACATTCTGTTTGCTGTGTGGTAGTCGGGTCCAGGCTCATACAAGGTAGGTGGGTGTTCTAGAAAATATCCAGTCTCATCTCCCTGAGAGAGTAAGGAAAGAGAGACATGCTGGGAATTAAACTGAAAACATACTGGATCCCAGGGCTGCCAATGAATATGAGTAGATGTTGAACTATTTTTGTGCACAAAGCCTGTCTGGTGTGGCTTGTAATGAAGCATAAGAGTAGATGTGATGATATGTGTGTTTTTTCAGGACCCTTTGTTTGCTGTTGCTCCACAGTAGCTGCTAAGCAGGAGAGTCCTAGAAGATACTTACCTGTTTGCAGGCATTTGTCACACATTCCTGGATGCAGAATACAGACGTCTGCAGCAGAGCTTGAACTATAATGAGTACCTGACACATGCAAGGACAAGGCAGACATCCTCATGTTTAAGAAAGTAAGTCCTACCATGAGAATGAAAAGCTTAGAAGGTCTCTCTGGGTCATGTATTTGGAGACCAGAAAACCTCGATGAGTCCTAGTGCAATGCTGTAATCTGCCAACCAAAAGAACAAAGGATGGGCCTCAAAAGATTGCAGTGGACATGGCTCTACCCTGATTAAACTGGAGAAAAGACTTGAATACCATGGTTATATAGAGATATAGTGAACTCTATTGTAATGTAGTCCTCAGAGTGGAAGTGTACTTGAGGTTCCAGTAGATCATTTTTGACAAAAATAAATAAATTTCTGATCCCTGCTTTCTTCTTCACACATGTGGGTTGCCTGCAGCCACTCTGCATTCATAGGAAGGTTTGACTGGATCTCCAGAGAAGTGCCTAGAGGCTGAACTCTGGGTCTAGTGGAAGATTTTGTGATGAAAACCCAGAACTGGAAATGAAGAAATTGCATGCTGCCAGAAGCATACTGGCCTGTGAGCTTAAGCAGTCTGCTTAACATTTCAAATAAATTTTTCAAAACTGGAATAACTTCACTCCTCTATCTCTTAAGAGTGGTGTGAGGGGGAATTGGATTGCAGAGATGCAGAAGAGATTGAAAGAACGTGCAGACTCTTCTGCTCCACCATCACAAACCCAAAGATAGGCCTACTTTTGTTATGGTGTCATGTAAGAAATAAGCAATTAGAATTACTGCAGTTCAGAGGCTGAAACATGTCCCTGCCTCAACACTTTCATTTTCCTGGGATGAAAACTTTTCTGGGGCTGGGTTGTCTTGTCCAGACAGGCTGAGGAGAAGCCTTGTACAGCCATCTTATCCCATGAGACAATGGAGGGAAATCTGAGGTTTTAGCTTTCTGTGAAGTGTTTGTCACCTACAGACGGGGATCTCATATCTTGCCTGGGCAAACTACCTATAATGCTTGGCTTTTCTGATTTAACTCCTCAAAGAAGTTCAATTTCTGGAGAGTAGCAAATGTGCCTTCAAAGTTGTGGAATCTAGCATGAGTACATCAGTACACTTGTCATGAATTCTTCACCTTTCCCTGCTTCACAGTAATTTTTCATCCATTTTGGATCCTTTGCATAAAGTAATCATCTCTTCAAGGGCTTAACACTAGTATTGAAAAGAAGGTGATGAAATATATCCCAAGGAGAACAAATAACAGAACAGTCTAGAAATGTGATCATCTCTGTTATTTTATTCACCCAGACTATCCAGACTTGCCATTATCTTTTCTCCAGTTTTACTGTGGATGAAATATTTCCTCTAATTCAGCAGCCAATATCTTGCTAGATAAGAATTATCCAGCTACACAAAGGGAGACATATTCCTGGTCCTCACCTGTCTTTGTGCAATAAATCAAAAATAAAAAAATAGATGTGATGTTGTTTATAAAGAAGCCTGTCAGCATTTGCCAATTCAAAGCACAGAACTCAATTTGAAAAATGGAACAGAGAGAAGATTAATTAAAACTTTTAAAAAAGGGTTATTAGCTTCTATACATATTTCTCATTGCTTGGTGGTATGATTTCTTACAGTTGAAAGACATAAACATGGTAGGCTGCTTTCATCAAAGTAATAATTTTTTTTTTCTTTTTCAGCAAAATTCTTAATCAGGTAAATAATTTTAAACCAAGTCCTACAGAAGTCAATGAGAGCTACATCCAAAGTTAATCACACGCTGGCTTATTTTGGGAAATGAAATCCTAGTGAAGCTCAAGGATAAGAGCAGATTTTGTATGCTAGCAGCTATCTGGATCACCATGGTGGTGATGGTAAGAGAGTAAAAGCATTCACAGCTGTGTCATTGTTTGTGTTGTGTTGCAAATAGAAAGGCTGGTGGTCTAGTGGTTAGGGTGCAGGACTCTCACCGCTGCGACCCGGGTTCGATTCCCAGCCCCCCGGGCAGATGGAGCTCATCAGCCTTGTAAGGCAATCCATCTAAGAGAAGGTCACTCTAAACAAACCTACGTCCTGGGGACCTCACTGCCACTGTCCAAGCTTGCTCGGCCCCGGCAGATGAACCTCAGGATTAAAGGGTGGGCTCAGTTCAGCGCACGCTGGGTCTCACCTAAAAAATCCACTGCGCAGGCTCGAAGGGTTAATGACCTTTCCCAAATCTTCGCTCGTGAAGACTGGCCATTATTATATTATTTATATAAAAACTTAGAAAAGACAGAACTAAAGGCTGACCTTGCCTAACATCCTGTCTATACAGCAGTGTCCAATGCCAGATGTTAAAGAAAGAGGTGTATTTCCGTTGAATACTTTCCTAATATCTGATGACAAGCAGTTCAGTAATTTCCTGGGCCTTCATAAGCAGTAGGCCCCACCAGATTTTTCTCTTCTGAATTTGTGCAATTCTTTCTTGAAACTCTGCATACTTAGCATTCACACTGCCCTGATGCCCCTGCTGTGGAGTACCCCAGCTTAACTGCACACTCGGTGCAGAGGTATTTCGTGTTTTGTTTTCCGCACTCATCTCATTTGATGTCCCCTGATTCCTGCAACAGAGGAAATGGTGCAGGAATTATTTTTTTTCCCATTTTCCCTATTATTTTTTCCCATTGCACTGATTACCTCATTAAGAACTACTAACAACAACCTCAGTAGTCTTTCCCATAGACCTCTGGTCTATGTAATTGTTCTTTGAACAAAAGCATTTGATCACTCTTGGTGTTTTTCTCTTTGCCTTTTCTGTTTCTTCTGTGTCCTTGAGAGACTACACCGTACTGAAAATACAATTCCCGAGTCCAAGCCCCCCTCTCACATCTCACCCCACTGTGAGATGGGTTTTCCAGACACAACACAAGACTCAGTATCGGGGGAAGGGAATTATATTACAATCACTGTACAAATAAATATTACAATACATCATATACATAATCTTAACTATCTCTCCTATGATAAATCATTATTTACAATGGATCAATTTTTTCTCCCTCCAATAAAAGTACAGAAGGGAAAAGGAAAGATCCTTTCCACTCTCAGGGCAGCAGCCTCTCTTCTTCCATGCAGCAGCTGTAGCTGGACTATTGCAGCTGGATCTCCTTCCATTACACACAAGGGGGTCTCCTCTCCCCCCTCTCTTCCATGGGCTGCAATATCAGGGACAAGCTCGCGTCACCACGTCATATCACAAAGCGCAGGGGGTCTTTGTGACGGTCCCTTTCCTCAGGGCGTTTACCCCTGAGTCGGAACATCTCGGGCAGCTTTCAGTTGAAAGCCTTTGCCTCAAGAGTTCTATGAGAGCTCCTGTGCTCTGTCTCAGCTGCTACCTTGGCAGCAGCAGCAAGGAGGGCCAAGGTCACCCCCTCCGCATTCCGTCTGGCCGTCCCGGTCCAGCTCTGGGACATCTTGAGCTTCTCAGCTCCTCTCTCTTGTGCATGCTGCACTCCAAGACTTCTCTCAAATAGGAGTCCATCTCCTCCTCCTCTCTAGGAGGTCTCAGAGGGGTTTGGGGAGTTTGGCTCAGTTCTTACCCCAAAACTCTGTCTCTGTAGAGCTTAGTTCTCTCTCTGCTGCTGGCTCTCTCTCTCCTTGCAAAAGTTCTCTCTGTGTTGCTGCATGCCGTCTCTGCTGCTTCTCCTTATCTCTTCTGGCTCTCTGCCACTGTTCTCCGGTCAGTGCTGTTTCTGCTGCTGCTCTTTCTGCCCACCCACGGTGGAGAAAACTCCCAGCTTCTCAGTTACAGACCTCAGTCCAGTTTAACACTGTTTCTGAGTTTCTATGACCCCAGCTGGGGGCTGGGAGGCCGTGGCCCCCCCGAGAGGCTCCTGCCCCTTCTCCTCATGGCTCTACAACATGGCCACTTCTCTCTTCAACAACAACTACAACAACCTTCTTTTCCAATCTGGTTGTGATATGTTTATATTTTGCAGGAGCGTTGGTTGGCTCAACCCCAAGGGACACCACCCCCTCGGGGGTTACCATTTTTTTAACTCCAGGGGGAAAACTTTTTTTCCCCCACCACAAGGTTATACCGTTGCATTTTCTACTCTGATTTTTTTTCCTCTCTCAAATAATTCCAAGCACTCAAATTGCCATTCTGACCCACATAGACCAATAGCTGATTTTTTTTTCTGTGAAAACCAAGATCCTATTACCGTATAGAAACAGCCCCACCAGAGCTTCTCATAGTGTAAGTACAGCTGAAATTTTCTCTGACATGCACCAGTTTACAGTTGTCTACTCTGGTGGTCTAGTGGTTAGGGTGCAGCACTCTCACCGCTGCGACCCGGGTTCGATTCCCAGCCCCCCGGGCAGATGGAGCTCGTCAG
>NW_016690194.1:5837619-5892304 GCF_001604755.1 Lepidothrix coronata | reverse complement strand
CCTCACTGCCACTGTCCAAGCTTGCTCGGCGCCGGCAGATGAACCTCAGGATTAAAGGGTGGGCTCAGTTCAGCGCACACTGGGTCTCACCTAAAAAATCCACTGCGCAGGCTCGAAGGGTTAATGACCTTTCCCAAATCTTCGCTCGCGAAGACTGGCCATATTATTACACTGAATTTCATTGGCCATTTTCTTGCTTAATGTCTTAGTACTGTGAAGCCTTTCTGTAGTTCTTTTTCATTGGGCTTTATCTTTACCTCCTTAGATAGAATCTTAGATAGAAACTTAGATAGAATCAGTAGATTCTAATATCCCTTTTCCGAATCTGAAATCCTTGTGACCAACTTGATGACCAACTTCCACTATGAAAAACGATTATTAGTTCCTAAATTTCTTTTAGTCTAAGCAAGGTTTATGCTTCATATCCTAAGTCTGATTAACTTCATGAAGAACCTCTGCTGAGGGACAATGCTGCTGCCTGATGCCAAAACAAGAGCTGTGCATCCTCCTAGACTCACTGCCAGGAAGCAACAGCAGTACCTGAAAATCCTCTTGTTGGTAACTCAGGTTTGGCCCCAGTTATCAGGACTCCATGAACAGTCTCACAGACATTGCAGTTTTGTATCTCTTTGTTCAGTGAAATGAAGGGAGACGTACTGATGAAAAATATTCTCTTCAGCCTCAGATGGAGTGGAACATGCAGCAAATCCAGCAGGTTTAGCCAGGCACATTCCTCATCCTGCAAGGTTTCTCATTTGGATCTGTTCTTAGTTTATTGTAGACCTCTTAGCCCTCCCTGTTATCTGCCAGCCAAATACCTGAGGTATCTCTCTCATCCACACTCCCCTTCCACCTTTAACCTCTTGCAATTGTAAATGTTTATTAACGTGACACAAAACATAGCTCCTGTTCCAAGTGCTTGGCATAATGATAGGACAGTTGTTCCCTCTCTCTGGGCTGTGTGAGTGCTCAAAGATTTTTTTTTTTTTACCCACAGGGAAATTGCCTGTAGTAAATTTAACATATTTGGACTAGTGTTAACTGGAATATCTGTGTCATTACTCTGTCAGTTCATTAGGGCAAGGGGCCCCCTGGTGGTCTAGTGGTTAGGATGCAGCGCTCTCACCGCCGCAGCCCGGGTTCGATTCCTGGTCAGGGAAACTCCCCCGGGCAGATGGAGTTTATCAGCCCTGTAAGGCAATCCATCTAAGAGATAGATAATATAAAGGCCAGTCTTCGCGAGCGAAGATTTCGAAAGGTCATTAACCCTTCAAGCCTGCGCAGTGGATTTTTTAGGTGAGACTCAGTGTGCGCTGAACTAAGCCCACCCTTTAATCCTGAGGTTCATCTGCCAGGGCCGAGCAAGCTTGGACAGTGGCAGTGAGGTCCCCAGGATGTAGGTTTGTTTAGAGTGACCTTCTCTTAGATGGATTGCCTTACAGGGCTAACGAGCTCCATCTGCCCGGGGGGCCGGGAATCGAACCCGGGTCACAGCGGTGAGAGTCCTGCACCCTAACCACTAGACCACCAGAGGCCCCATCTAAGAGAAGGTCACTCTAAACAAACCTACGTCCTGAGGACCTCGCTGCCACCGTCCGAGCTTCGCTCGGCCCCGGCAGATGAACCTTAGGATTAAAGGGTGGGCTCAGTTCAGCACACACTGGGTCTCACCTAAAAAATCCACTGCGCAGGCTCGAAGGGTAATGACCTTTCCCAAATCTTCGTTTGCGAAGACTGGCCATACTACTCATTAGGGCAGAAAAAGTAAGGGCACACTTCATTGTAGAGAACCATGGGTCTTTATTTTCAGCAAAAATGGTTTAAAATCAGGGTTGAAAAGATATATCACATTGTTCTAGAGAATATTTACATATCTTGGAATTTTTTGAACTACTTTACTGAAAATCTTTAAGCCATACTAGGGCAAACAATGCTTGGCATAAAAGTTATGCCCTCAGGTGGCTGTTTGCTTTCTTTCTTCTCTGTGTAACATCAGAAACTGCCATAGCTACAGATAAATATCTTACACCATCTGATAACTGAAAGTAACCCTTTTACACATTTTTAGCCTAGCTTTTTTGAGGATATTGACAATTAGAATAAAGTTTGAAATAAAATGAGGGCAAAGGTGCACGGGAGCTGGGAATTAGGCCAGTCACTTATCTGATATCAAATTACAGTTTGAAATAAAATCAGAATGATTTGCTAGCAGTCGGAAAGTGAAGCTGGGGGAACCTCAGCTGAAATGGCTTTGACTTATGTTTGGCAATCATGGCCATACTAACACTACTTGGATCATTTAGTACCTAACCAAAAAATAAAAATTTTCTGAAGTCTCTTTGATAACCGCAGATTGTTATATTTTCTCTCCTTTTTTTGGCCTACATATTTATTACCGTGTTGGAAAGTATTTAAAGTCCTACTTTGAGGGACAAGCACATTGACAGTAAAATTACCCCCTATGATTCTAGTCACTGCCACAGCAGAAAATAAGAGTAAAAAAAATTTCCTTTGTAGAGAAGCATCATTCACTTGCAGAAGTAAGAGAAAATTTCATGCTGCTTACCTCCAAAAGAGCTTCCTTCCCCTTGTGTGACTGATGGGGAGACCCCCCACTCCTCAGGTCATTGTCCTCTCTTTTAGCATTTCTATTTGCTTCAAGTTGCCTGTCAACAGAGTGAGAGAGAAAAGAAGATACACTTCTGCACTGGTGCTTCAGGTTACCAATTACGAAAGTCTCTCCTTTGCATTTTGGTTGATTATTTAGGAAATCTTCTCCCTCTGAAAGTAAAAGGCGTCTTGGGACCAACATATCCTTAAAAAGAGATTCTGGTGTTATTTTTGTCTGACACATGGCTGCAGAAAGATCTGCATTTAGTTATTTTTTAACACGACATGACGGGTCCCAGTAGGTCTCAGCTCAAAACCAGCATTTCCCCTCAACCTCATCCCATTTAGTTGTAATGAAGCAACCATTCAGACTAAGACATGACGACATGACACCTGTGAAAATACAAGGTCATAAATACCATGATGTCATTATAAATCTGCAGTAATTAAATAAAATTTTAAAAATTACAATGTCTTTATTTCACACCATATATCACACACAAGGCAATTCCGAAAGTGCAGATGTTGAAGCAGTAAGAAACTCAGCACCATGCACTGGAGAAAGCCCAAACCTCTGCCTGTAGGATTGAGTTATGTGTCATTGCTATATCATTACACGATCTCTGAAGTCCAGGTTTCTGTTAAGTTCAGTGGACTTTGGATGTGGTCCCAGATGCACAGCTTAGAACATCATCTTGTATATGTGCTACATTTTCCCTCTGATTCAAAGGTTTTGTCAACCTGCAAATGCCTGCAAGCAGCCCATAGGCCAAGACAGTCATGATTCCAAAGCCGTGCCATTTTCTTTCAGCTTTTGAATGAGTAGCTCCAAACCCCAAATCCAAGCTTTGTCTACTCTATGGGCTTCTTCCTGCCCTATGGAAATCACCTGGAGACCTGGGAACTACACTTCAGCTTTCTCCTCCTCTGCCTGTCAGACCAAAGGTCTAATCATTGCAGCAGAAACTAGAGGTGTTCAGGGCCAGGATTTCAAAGGGCAAGAGCTGTGTTTGTGCACACAATATTTGAATGTGCACTTGTTCCATGCTTAATCTCCCTCGAGTGCAGGAGAAAAGGAGTGGATTTGCATTTGTAAGATAGCTGTGTCATGCCCCAGAGCTCATTTGGCTGAGGCTGCCATCTACCACTTTGTAGCCTGCGATTTGCATTTGTCCATTTTGCTGACAGCATGGGGGAATGTGTGGATCCAAGAGGGATAAATTAGATTTTAATCTTTGACAGTCTGCCCTCATGCCTTTTCTAGCCATCTGGGAGCTTCCTATTCTGCATTGCCCCTGTACCACGGCTTCTGCCAAGGCTTGGGTGCTTTCAGCTGTGCCTGACAGTCTGGTAAGGCTTCATTTCTCTGTGGCACATGTAGCCTGGAAGGTGGCTCAATCTTTCGTCCTTTCCACTTCAAAGACCCAAGGCCGAAGGAGCATGTCAGAAGAAAATCTGCCCTGCTCACAAGGATGGAGTGCTTGATTTTCTGCAGTTATTGTTTGAATAAGTGATGTCCTGCTTCAGGACATTTTTCAGCATGAGATTCATGCAGGTGCTTTCATCACAGAAGTGAACTACTCTCTGCTGAATAGATGAGTTCACAAAAGAAATAATTAACATTAGAGGAGGGAAGGGGAAAAACAGTAGGCTAAAATCATTGGCATTGTCTTTCCTTGGAACAATTCAACTGACTTCGTGCCCTTTGTGTCTTCATACTGTATAGTTCTAGTGTAAACCTTTCTGCTTTCGTTCCCCATAGGATATTCACATACTGTTTCGTAAGTCCCCTGCTCTTTTCTCAGCAGACAGGTTCTGTGTCAGCCAGGAAGTTTCTCTTTCATTCTGCTGCCAGGGAGCTCTGAAAAGATGAACAAACCCTATGAACCCATTTTCAGTTAGTTGCATTAGCCCACAGGGATAGGTGTTGCAATAAGTGATATCTGATGGTGGCAGATATTTATCTCCATGGCTGCATGAATTTTACAAATGTACCAACTGTAGCACAATCACCCTTTTTCTGGGAGGTGCAAGTGTACTGTACACCGAGGGTAACTGATAGATTGTCAGACTTGTGGTCCTTTAAGGGTTAAAAGGGCCAGAGGCAGTGTGAGAAAGCTCTTTTTTCACAACATTTCTAACAAGCTGAACAAAATCCAGGCCTTGTTTAATGAGCACATATTTTATACAAATAAGCTCAAACGAGCTTACCCATCTCTAATTGAACTAGAAAGGAAGCATTTGTCCTAATTGGACTGCATAACTGAAGAATTAATTGTGTGGCTGCTTAGAATTGCAATCCTACGACCCAATTCACAGAAAATACCTTCATGGTAGGACATACACAAGTTTGCTCCTGTCTTTTTACCAACACATAGGCCCATGTGTCATTTTGATGCTTTTGTTTTGTTTTTTAAAGAAAGATTGGTCACGCAGACGTACATGGGCCTTAGCAGAGAATAAGTACAGTATTTCAATATTCTAATTAGGCCACGAAAGAATAGTTCTCATTCACTGTAATTAGGTACTCAGTTAATTCCAACAGGGGAAATGCTGCGCTAACTTATTTACAAATATCAGAAGGGTGACTATTCCATTGACTTGGCTTACAGAAACAAAATTGTGGCATGGGAATTCATATTTCCTTCAAGTAAGGCCTGGCTCTGTGCATGGCATTGCAATAAGCTGGGAAGCTGCTGAAGAACCCTCTGTGTTCAGAGTGTGCTCATTGAAACAGAGGAGCAACATTGCTAAACACCTTCTCCCTGTGAATCTTGCAAGTCTCTCCTGCTCTGTTTACCAACCAGAGCAAGTTTCAACGACTGATCATGCTGTACAGCCAACGCTGCTATGAGAGAGGAATGACATGTACCTAGCCCTGAGCATTGCCAGAAGGGCTGTCAGCACAGTTCCCACTCCAAGATCTCTGGCGATGATACATGAGACAGGGAGCTGCATGGTGGTCAGACACAAGCTGGGGCCTGAAGCAGGTTGGCAGTCACAGAAATCTCACTTTGGCTTATAAACTAAATACTTTCTATAGGACTCCCACCTGAAACTCTGCTTGTCTCTGGCCAAGCTCCTGACTTCATTTTAGTCCTTCTAAAGCAGTGTTCTCAAAGTAGTAAGTTATTTAGGTGCCTAGCTGTCTTTGGAACTTTTCTGCAAACAATATGTTGAATTACTTCAAAAGGCCATGAAATTCCCTGTTGAGAAACAGTAGCTGTGAGAACACCACCCTTAATGTTTCATACGCTCTAGCATTAGCAACAATATAGGCCCAGTGTCAATTTTGTCTTGGCAGGGAGTGAGTATAATGTAAGTCAAGATTTGAAGATTTGGCTACATATAAATGTGAACAATGGAGAAAAAATCATGAAGAATTGAATGATAAGTTTTTCAAGCTCTTCCCAATTGTTCTGCAAGGAGAGCTCTGTTGTTCTGCAGCATGGAAAGTAAAGATGTGTTCTATTTACTGCTCAATTTTCGATTCTATTTGATCTTTCAACAAATAGGAAGTTTATTTGTTAGACTTATTTCTTCTTCCTGTGTCAGGTTTTCATTTAAAAGTTCCATAAGTGCCTATCTGTCTTTTCCTTATTTAGGACTTTTTATTGCTTGAGTCATGCCCTTTTTCACTTATTTTCCAAGATGTACACGAAGTGGACAAAAAACCAGAGATCTTCCTAAATTAGACACAGTAAATAGAATTGGAGACCTGAATAAGATACAAGACAAAATTAAAGACTTTCAAAAAAAAATCTGTATCATACAGTCACTGCTGTAAATCTTGGTGGACCAAATTTAGCCAGGAAATGCACAGAATCTGGCAGAATTTTTCCTCCAGAGCAAATGCTCACATTAAATTTAAAGTTGTACCAGATATGTTAACAGTATGTGTGCGCTTTTCCACATGTCCTAAGTTAAAGCAAAGGAACATGAACTACAGGGACCAGAAAAAGTGTTATAAATGTACCTCTTATGGACAAAGTTCTGCTATCAGCACCACAGGGTGCCACTTCTAAACCACTGGCACCGAAACTTTCTGCACTTCTGGGTCCCTGCTGAGAAAAAGTTTGGGTCCACAGCAGCTATCTGTCTCATGATCAGGTTTCCCTAGGTGGGACCTGATTTCTAACACATGCCATCAAAAACACCTGCCAAGATGCCAGAGCTAGCAGCCTGTACACTCCTCATTTAAAGGGAGTCTCTGTAGGGAATCTCTAAATAACGTATAAAACAACAGTCATTATTTGGGTTCCTGAGGTTCAACCAACTCAGCTAAGGTTAACATGAGTCACTGTTAACGTACAATTCTGTTGGCATTTTAAAGAGGGAAAGAAAACAGGCTTTGACCCTCCTTGCTTCTATATGGGTCAGTTGTAATGATTCATGCCCAGGATTTTAAATAGGCATATGAAGAGAATGATTGCACCTCCTTGTGCAGGTAAAGCAGTACAAAACAGTGCATCTACTTTCTAGGATTTTTTATTTAAATGAAATTCTGAAGCAATTGAGTAAAAGTTTACTCCTAGGATGTGTGAACGGTACTGTCAAGGGCCTGTGGAGGATTATAGCATTTATTTTTTAATCTGTACAACTGGCAGTGGTATGTGGCCACAATAATGGAAAAAGAAGACCTCATGCAAAGTAACAGCTCAAAGATGAGCTTTTCTAGCCTGTATGAAAGAGTTCAATGATTGCAGTCCAGTCAGTGACTTAAATGAAGAGTTCAATTCTCTGGTGTTCTGTGGGAAACAGGTTGCACTGCCAAAAGCCTTGACACATAATTTTATGCAGTTGGCTAGTCTGCTGCAGTGAGAAGAGCCTGGAGCAGTCCGGAGACCAGATTGACTCGCAGTGATAGGGAAAACAATCGCTCTTTTCAGAAAATTGTGGTCTTTGCCTGACGGCCTATTCATATTATCTGAGTCCTGTTAGTACAGGAAATAATACTTTACCTAGTTTAAGGGCATATATGTTAAGAACTTCTGGTTTTATCCATGGTAGATTCATTGCAATACTAGGTACTAAGTAAGGGGGTACTTCTTAGCCATACTCTTCAGGAATATAGCATCCTCAGGCAACCACCAATGTTTTTAATTTAGTCTCTTGGAATTACTGTGTAGCATTACTCACTGCTTTCCCAATGCACTCTGTATATCTTGGCCTGGAGTCCATCTATCTCACCACAGGAATGAAGAGTTAAAATCTGCCACCACTCACAGTGGTGTAAATGCTGAGAAAGTACTTGAGGCCAGTGTACTCATACTGGATTTATGTAGATGTAAGTGACAGTAGAATTATTAAGGGTCTGTTTAATACCAGCAAAAATCTATGTTGTTTTATGATTCAGTCTCTAGTTCTCAATCATTTACACTGGACAAGTTAAAACAATATTTGACACATTCTTAAACAGCAGGGTATAATTTATTACAAGCCAATTACAAAAGCATCACAAGATAAAGGAATCAATTGGTTAGACTGGGCAGACATAAAGAGCCACTGATAAGATGCACAAAGTCAAAAAGAAATAGGAAAAAACCTCACAGGGTCAAAGACAGGAAGATCTTTCCTCTTCATGAAACTCATGTTTCTCTTTCAGTTGACAAATGTTCATATATTTGGGAATGCTGTAGGAGCACCTTCCTCTCTCCAGATCTTGGGACAGAGGCAGTGTGTGCCAACTGTCTAAAGCTGCCTGAAGGAAGAGCAGGCCCAGACTGTTTTTAGAGTGGTATATTGACACTGATTTATGTCTGGTATGATAGACATAACAGAGAAGACAGACTTCTTGTCAAAGGAAGTTCCTATGGAACAGCATGTTCTGTGTAACTCTCTCCTGCAAGAGAGCATGGGGATACAGTGTGTGCAATCAAAACGGAGCTGCAGGCAACTCATGTAATCCGTGAAGGCATGTTGAGCACAGGCCAATCTCAGGAAAGCTGTAGGTGATGCTTTCTCTGCATATAAATGAGGTCTGCCAGTCATAACTTGTGTCTTGAACTAATTTCCTGTTCAGAACTGTATGCTAATATATTGTTCAGAAATCATAAATTGTTCCTGGAATAGCACTTTCCTTCTCATGAAGAACTGCTTAAAATTATGGTTGTGGGGTCACAAATCCCCCAAAATTTCTTCACATGGTTTGTGAGCCATGTCTCTGTCACAATGAGAACGTGAATTCACCATGCAAGACTTTCTCGAGCCAATGTAAATCGTCCAAACTGTGCTGAAAGCAATATGACTGTTCACACCAATGGGGCAATTGCCTGTGTCTCTCCAGAAAAACTGAGCTTCTAAGTTTGCTGCTGCAACTGGCACATAAGTTTGGAAATGAGGAATCATCTTATTGTGTGTATCACCTCATCCAGGTACACCTTAAAAAGGTGACCGAAGAAAAGATTCTGAGATGCCTCAGAAAGCCTCTACTCTAACACACAATGTAAATTATTTTTCCCATCCTTTGCATCTCCTCATTTTTCTCGTAGTCATGTGAATCTGTAGGGTATTCCAAATGTCAAAATATTCTTCAGTTCTAAGTAAAAGAGGCAAAGTAACACAGCCCAGATAAGGGTGACAGGGAATGTCCACTCAGGGTCCAACACAGGTTGTAGGTAGTGCAGGAGTGAACACTTTATTAAAATGACTCCCCTTTATATAGGGGAGCTCAGAGAACTTTTTGGAGTATTACAAACAGGGGGAGGAGTTCGTTAAAGGGAAGGTTGCAATTGGATACAGAACACAAGGGGAGGGACTACAAATGAACATGGATAAAGTAGGAGGGATGATGCTCTTGTCTAGGAACAAACCATTATGAAACTGGGGATAGGGATTTACCATTCAACTTGCAAATACCAACTTAACATAAACTCATCATTCTACTCTGATAACTTTTCTCCTATTAAGTTGCGTTCATTGTCTTAAACAAAGTCCTCTTCTTCTGCTGATTCTTTTAGGGCTACAGTCCATCTTTGGTAGGCTTCTTTTTCTCTTTCCTCTGCACCCACAGCAAAGTCTCGAGTTGTTCAGCTTAATGGCATCAGACCATTGCTCAGTTGGCTGTGATAGAGTTCTCAAGAAAGATCTTGCAACAACATGTCAACAGGACAGCTTCTTTTCTGTAGAGGCTAATTTGAAAGTCTTTGTTTTGCTGATGTCCTAGCCACAGAAAGCCTTCATAACAAAGCTTGTGCTTGGTTAGTATTTCATACCATACTTTTGGAAAGAGGTATAACGCAAAGCGGAAAAGATCAAAATTCAAAGGAAATGGGGTACAGTCAGATTACTCAAGAAAAGAAAGAAAGCATCAGCAGAACTAATGTTTATCTTCTTATTAATAAAAAGTTCAAGATGACTTTCAACTTTTGAGTAATATCTTTCATTAACCAAACTGTGAAACACCGCTAGGTTCTTCAAAATATCTTTTTGGGAGTAACAAAAAATTAAAAGTATTCTTTTAAGCTGGTTTCCTATGAGTCTGATATTCAGACATCACATTCTTTTAGTGAATCTTCATATATACACGTTAAGACAGCATGTGAATGAGCAAAGGAGGTAGACTTTATTAGGGCCCCAAGGTGAGGAACCCTTTCAGAACTGCTTCTTGGTAGCTTACCTTCAGTAAAAAAAAGGACACAAAGTCAGAAGAACAATGTGTGCTAACTATTTTCTGTGCTAACTATTTTATTTCTTTTCTAAAATCCAAACTAGAAGAAAGGGCTAATTTTATTTTGGTTAAGCTGCATGATGCAACCAAAGGCACCCAGAGATTAAATACATCCTTCACTCTGCCAGGGCTACCTTATAACTTGTGTTTCTATCATGTGGTAAAAAACCCCAACATCTGAGTTCCCTCCTGTCATGACATCTCCTTTGGGGCCTACTTCTCATTTCCCATACTCCAGCTGTGTCACTTGAAATGGTGTGGTGGTTTGAACCTTGGCTTTTCCCCCAGAGGCTGAAAAGTGGTAGACCCCAAGGGGTGGAAACCCCTGGAAGTTTTGAAGTTTTGCCCAATGGGCGCTCCTGCAAAAAGGTAAACATATCACAAGCACCGGAAGAGATGAGTTGTAGTTTTTTGTTGGTGGTGGAGAGGTGGCCATGTTGTAGAGCCACGAGGAAGGGGCTCTGAACCCCTTGGGACCTCTGGCCCCCTCCCAGCCCCGGCTGGGGGAATTGCAGAGACTTGGAACAGTCTTAGACTGGGCTAAGTGCCTGTAGTTATGCTGGGAGATGTTTTCTCCATGGGTGCAGAGCAGCAGCCGGCACTGACCAGAGAAACAGTGGCACAGAGCCAGGACAGATAAGACCTGAACCGGAGAAGCAACAGAGACATGGAGCATCGCAGAAAGGACTCCTGGAAAGGGAGAGAGAGAGAGCCAGCAGCAGAGCTACAGAGTCTTGGGGTAAGAATTTATACCAGACCCCAAAACTCCCTTGAGACCCCTCTGAGAAAAAGAGGGAGATGGACTCCTATTTTGGAGAGTAGTTTTGGACATGCAGCACCGGAGAGAGAGAGGAGCTAAGAAACTCAAAGGCGTCTTGAAGCTGGACCGGGACGGCCAGATGGAATGCAGAGGGGGTGACCTTGGCTCCCCCCTCGCACTGCTGCCACAGCAGCAGTCTGAGAACAGGGCACAGAGGCCCTGCAGGAGCTTGAGTCTCCTGGAGATACCAGACCGTCACGAAGACCCCCCTGTGTCTTCGTGATATGACCGTGGTGAAACGACCTTGTCTGGGGTGACGAAGCCCACGGAAGACCCCTTTGCCTGCATCAAGGGGGCCGAGGGAGCTTGGATACCTCCCTCGTGAGTGCTGGCAGAGATCCAGCTATCAGCTGCATGCATGAGAAGAGGACAGATGACCTGCTACCTTAGAAGATGCTGCTTAGAGACTGGAAGGGATCTGTCCTTCTTTCCCTCCTGGACTTTTATTTGGAGGGGAGAAGAGATCTGGTCCATTGTAAATACTATATGTCATGGTAGAGATATTGTGATCATGTGTATAATGTATTATGATATTTATTTGTACGGTCATTGTAATATATTCCCTTTCCCCCATTCTGAGACTGGTGTGTTTTGTCTGGAAAAACCCATCTCACATTAGGTTGAGATGTGGGAGGGGGCTTAGACTAGGGGATTGGATTTTTGGGGATATCTCAAACCATGACAAATGGGTAGGTGGGAAAACAGTAAAAGATGCTTCAGCAGAGTCTGCTATATGAGACAAAATTAATACTTTGTTTATGGCCTAAATCTGAATTCTTTGGCATCTCCACCCCTAACATCATTTATTTGTTCCTAGTTGATATAAGATAATGTAAACTACTTTGGAAGTTCTAACAGCAAACACACCAACTTCTAGACCAGTTCTGCTTCTCTAGAAAAACTATAAAAATGATGCAACAACAAGGTCATAGGGTCAAGATAGAAAAGCAACACTAAAGATGATAAGGCAAAGTTTAGGAGATGTGACAGTGCCTATCACTTCCATGTGGGTACAAAAATGATAAGATTTGTTTTTCCTGTCCCACAAGCTTGCCAAAGGGAAGAGAATTCTTCAGTATGCCCCATAATTTGTCTATGTGGTATTGTCCCAAAATCCTTTGCAGAAAGTGCTACAAGTCATAGAATATCTTGCAATTAATAAAAATCTATGAAAGGCAAATGTTCTCCAACAGACACTTCTCCTTAATAATAATTACATCATCAGAAATAATTACAGATTGATGAAACATTGCTTGATTAGTCAAAAAAGAATCTTTTTAAAGAGATCTGTTAAGATACCAGTGTTGCCTGGTATCATTCAAAGAACCATTTTTCCAAATGTTTGTACCGTTACCTTGCTCTGAAACCTAGTGCTGTGTATGTAGGACTGCTTACACAAATTCTCTAATTTATATTCTAAGTAACAAGAAAATGAGTTGCAGGAGGAAAGAAACATCTTTAGATGGTACTTAGACAGTAATTTAGATAGTAATTAGGTTAATTAAGACCTTAACTAAGAGGAATGAATTTCACACTTTCCCATCTGAAGTTTAGAAGACAATTTTGTGTATCCATTGGTACATCAAGAATCAAGCATGATAATAAAAGCATAATTGAGATATTGATTTTATTTATTCTCATTTTAGCAAGATATCGCAATGGTTTCTTTTCTTGCCTACTCTGTCTTCTTTACTCCCCACTACATCATCCTGAAGTCAAGTTTCCCTTCTCCCGTTCCTCCTTATGTTCCTCTCATGTTCTTTTCTTCATCAATATCCTTTCCAACTTCTTTTCTTCTGGGAAAAAAAGTATTTCTCTTCCATGGTGTCCTTCTGGCCATTCTTTTTGGTCTTTGTTCATTCTGTTATCTACCAAAATTTACAAACTTACTATTTGTAAAAGACTGCCATCTAAGTAGGCAGATGAGTATGCCTTTGGCTCCTTCCTCTCTCTCCTAGGCATGGGAGGAGAGCTGGAGTGGGTGAGATGGCAGCTACGCAGTCATGCCATATGAATGGTGTGGCTTCCTTTGCCATCTTGAGAAGTAAATGCCAAATAGAGAAGGACCTCGAGCAGATAGGTCTCATTCTGCAACTGTGATCTTTGAAAGAGTCCTTCACTGACAAAGTTTCTGGGGAAATTGCTCAGGCATGACTCCTGCCTTTGGGTGGCTGTTTGCCCTTTTACCTTTTGTGAAGCTCATGGCAAGAATTAGCGACATCAGCACCAGAAATGCCAGCTCATCTCCCCACCTTTCTCCTGAGGCCTTCCTGTGATCTTGCCAGAACCTGACTCATCAATGATCCATAGAATCTCATGGTGGGACTGCCACATATCAGATTGGATGTCCTGTTCCTTGTATAAGGAGATTTTTCTCTTTCTGTTCCAAGGCAGTCACTGTTTACCCTTAAAAACGTGACCACATAAGCGTGGTCACTGTATTTTACCAAAGAAATGCAATAAAATTAATGGACCTACTGGTCCGCTGAAGACTTCTTGATGAGAAAGGGGATCACACTTCTTTCAGCCTAACTCCCTATGAAGGTGCTTGCTATGGCAATGTACTCATAGGAATACCACCTAGTCCATTCTTCAGTCTCAGATAGTGGTCAATTACCATTGCTCAAGAAAGTAAGGATGAGGCAAGTACCTAGTTCAGGGTTGTTGCAATTCAGTTCTGAATATGGCGTTTGTGCTTAAGCAAAGACATAAAATTATGACCCAGTGAGGACAACATACTCTTTAGCTACCCTTTATTTTGTGGTGCCTGCTGGCAGTGTCCTCATACTTCCACAAAATGGAGCTGATTCACTGGGACTTCAGCTGCAAAAGGTAAGATTATTCTGAGCAACTGCCACATCAGGTTATCCATGTTGCCTCTGTGGAGACAAAAACCCTCAGTGAAAATAGAACAGTAGTGCCCGTATTTCAACAAATTCCAATTTAGATGTTGATAGTGTAATTGTTCTTGAAAGATTGAAAGTATATCCTTAAATACAGCAATGTCAAACAAAGCACAAATCCTTTGGTGTTTAGTGAATACATAGGACCAAATATACTTTTCAGACAGATTTTTTCAAATTTACTGTTGTCAATAAGCCTGCACAAGCATGACTGAAAAGAAAATTGTCTCTCAAATGCTGGTCTTTAATGAAACTCTAGTTAATATGCACCTATGTTGAAAATGTATATGCTGGTTGATTCTTTTCTCTACCATATTTGGTTGTAGAAATATTTTACCTATGGATTCTTTTACAGGTCAAGCATCCATGTGATTCTTTTTGAAAGCCCTGGGTAGTACTGGTAAACCAAAAGTTCAAGCTGAAGCTTTACAGGAAAACACCAACACTAGTATCCTTCATCTTTGCTCAGAAATCCTGTTTACATCAATACTGTCTGACCAACCTGATCTTTTATGACCTGGTGACCTGCCTGGTGGATGAGGGGAAGGCTGTGGATGTGGTCTATCTGGACTTCAGCAAAGCCTTTGACACTGTCTCCCACAGCACACTCCTGGAAAAGCTGCAGCCCACGGCTTGGACAGGGGCATCCTGTGCTGGGTTAGGAACTGGCTGGAGAGCCAGGCCCAGAGAGTGGTGGTGAACGGGGCTGCATCCAGTTGGCGGCTGGTCTCTAGTGGTGTCCCCTAGGGATCAGTGTTGGGCCCAGTTCTGTTTAATATCTTTATTGATGATTTAGATGAGGGGATTTAGTCTACCACTAGCAAATTTGCAGGTGACACCAAGCTGGGGAGTGTGTTGATCTGCTGGAAGGCAGGAGGGCTCTCCACTGGAACCTGGACAGATTAGAGAGTTGAGCTGATTCCAACGAGATGAGGCTCAACAAGGCCAAGTGCTGGGTCCTGCACTTTGGCCACAACAACCCCCTGCAGCACTACAGGCTGGGCACAGAGTGGCTGGAGAGCAGCAAGGCAGAAAGGGACCTGGGAGTTTGGATTGACAGGAAGCTGAACATGAGCCAGCAGTGTGCCCAGGTGGCCAAGAACGCCAATGGCATCCTGGCCTGGATCAGGAACAGTGTTGGCTAGCAGGACCAGCGAAGTGATTCTTCCCCTGGACTCAGCACTGGTGAGGCCACACCTGGAGTGCTGTGTCCAGTTCTGGGGCCCTCAGTTCAGGAAGGATATTGAGGTGCTGGAGCAGGTCCAGAGAAGAGCAACAAGGCTGGTGAAGGGACTCAAGCACAAGTCCTCTGAGGAGAGGCTGAGGGAGGGGTTGTTCAGCCTGGAGAAGAGGAGGCTCAGGGGAGACCTCATCACTCTCTACAACTCCCTGAAAGGAGGTTGTAACCAGGTGGGGGTTGGTCTCTTCTCCCAGGCAGCTATCACTAAGACAAGAGGGCATGGTCTTAAGCTCTGCCAGGGGAGGCTTAGGTTAAATATTAGGAAGAAATTCTTTACAGAGAGGGTAATCAGGCATTGGAATGGGCTGCTCAGGGAAGCAGTGGATTGTCCATCCCTGGAGGTTTTTAAGATGAGACTGAATGTGGCACTTAGTGCTATGTCTAGTAACCACGGCAGTGTTGGATCTAGGGTTAGACTTGGTGATCTCAGAGGTCCTTTCCAACCCAGTTGATTCTATGATTCTATCTACATCTACAAAATTATTCAAGATGATAGACTGAGGAATACCCCAGATGCTGACAGATAATAGAAAGTTGGAAGGAGCACACTGCAGCTTATTTCTTTTTTCTGGCTGATCTCTGAAATGCTTTGGAGCACATCTGAAATAATTAAGATGAATAGTGCATATCTTGTTTCCTAAAAAGATTTTAACATTTGTAGGGATTGTTATTTTTTCTTGAGTGACTACTACCTGTGTCACAGGTCTGATTAACTCCTGTCAGTGTAAGGTTACTTATACATGCTGAATCAGTATTTCTGTTGGTGGCAGTAGTCTGCTTCACTTTTTCCACAACAAAAATTGCTTAAAAAGACAACAGACTGAATGAATTTCTGGTAGTTCATTTAGTGGTGTTTCATTGTATATTCTGTCAGAGACAAAAAGGGACGAATGGGAGGAATTGCTAACGCTGCATACTTTCAGGCAATGAATAAATGAGTCAATTAATTAGTTGTGCCTAGTGTAATTTCTCTAAAAGATTTAGTTGCTGAAGTTTATAGCAATGACAGAATTGAAGGAACAAAACCAAGCGGAATGATTATGCTGTAACTCACAGAAAGCACAGAGCTCAGCCGCCATGTACATTTGGAGTTCTTTTCCACTTTGAAATATGTTTGTAAAACAAAATATGCATTTTGAACAATGTTAGTACTCATTTCATGCTAATTTTTTTTTCTGACATTGAGACTTTCGGGGCTGACTATTACCCGCCAGTATGAGCAGTCAGTAATACTGCGTTCTCTTATCCTGAATTGCAATGGGACTGGATGGTTGATATGGACTTTCTCCAGAGGGAATGTCTCTCTGTCATTAGCTGATGTATGCGCCATCAGCTGTGATGTATGCAGAATGTTGAGGCACATACGGACAATCTTAGAGACCTGTTATCATTTAGGTGCATCTTAACAACATAAGGACAGTGGGAGACGATGCTGCTTGGCTGGTTTTGCCCTCATTCTGTCTGACATCCAAAGCAAAACTGAGGGTCAACACTGTTGCAGTCCCAGACAGAAATGTGTATTGAAAATTTATATTGAAAAGCATATTGAAACATCCATGACAGAATCATAAAGAAAAAGAAACTTATAACACTAATTCACTATATTCACAGTGTTTTAACCATGAATTGTGATAAAAATGTTAAGGTGTTTTCTTCTTTATGCACAGTTTTCCTCATCTAGGCACAATGTCTCATCATAGCTATACCTAAGAAAGAAGATAATGGAATTTTGTCAATGCCTTAAACTCACAGACTTATAGGTCAAAGCCAAAGGGACCAAATACAAGCTAGCCTAGTCTGACCTCCTATGAAACAGTTGCCAGAAGGCGGCAGCCAGGACCTATACGCTACAGTTTTCTTCTCTGCCTATCAGAACAGCCAATACAGTGACTTTGGCCTGCTGTAAGCACATCACTGAGAAAATTATCTGGAAGAGCTGTCACAATTGAAATTGTACTAAAGATCATATATATGTATATATATTTAATAGGGAAAGAATCCCCTCCCAACTCACAAGGGAATGGGAATACAGTGATTGCCCTACTGACAATAAAAACACCTTGTTGCATAGCTGTTTAAATCCCGGTGACATTGTCAGAGAAGGAGCTCTGCCTTCCAGAATTATGGCACCTCTGTACTTTGGGGAACAAGGTACAGAGGTGCCACTCCAATTTCAGATTCCTCAGACTTACAAGAATAAAATCAGACCAGTACATTCAGTTGGCACCTCACAGGAGAATGCATTTCTTCAACAAACTTTTGGTGGTTGAAGATCGTGACTTTACAACAAAGACTTATACCAATTCAGAAATCAATTTATCAGTGTTTCTACAGCTCAGCTTCTTTCACAAACTACAGATCTTCCACATTTATGCCTCATTTGCTTAACTTTGGCCATCCTTGACTGCAGTGGTATACTCCTGTTCTTCCCTCATGGTTTGTTTCCAAGCTAGCAAAAAAGCCTCATTCTTTGTTTTTGACCATGACCGTTTCTACTTGAGTTGGTGCTGCCCCCAATGTTTCTGCTGTTCATAACTGCAGCTTTAATTTAGAAGTACTGATAAGCCATAGGCTTTATGCCTTGATAGATCCCACACTGGTTAGGTTGTAATGTTTAGGATTTGGGTAAGTCTCTGGCCAGCCCCTTAGATTGCAATTAATTTGAGTGCTCAGAAGGATTGTGAAAGCTCTGTGGCTGTTTCAGACCCAGCAGATTCTGCAGCAAGAAGGACCTCGGGGATTTATCAACAAATCTAGAGTAGTTCAGAGTTCCTTGGTTAATAAAATATAAAATATAAAATAAAATGTTGGTTATCATCATTATAATTACATAGTTACACAAGTTAATTCAATCTGATTAGAAACAGCCCTGTGAAGAAACCACATGTTTTACCTCTTTTTAAATGGTTACAGTGAAACAACTTCTCACAGCTCCTATCTAGGGAGGAAAAAAAAATAGCTAAAACCAAAGAAAAACACTGATTCAGACTTTCAGCGTGTTCCCTTGTGTGATGTGGGGAAGCAGTGAAGAGAGAGAAAAGGGTCTTGCTTCTCCCCTTTTCCTCATTTATTAGACTCTAATATTTCTAGCTACAAGGAGGACTAAATAAAAAACATATTATCTGTGGTTTTTAACATTAGATCAGCTGAAAACTGTCCTCCTTTACTAGGAAGTGCCTATATTTGCCAACAATTCTTTGTGTCTGACTCATTTCCTTACTACCTCTCACCCCTCCTCTGTTTTCTCTTAAGGGATTGACTTTCCTCCACCTCAAACAAAAATAATTTCTTTGGCATATGAAGGTCAAGGACTGATCTTCTAATGTCTGCCTGCTTGCATGCCTATCTCTCTCTCTCCCCCTGTCTCCTTCTATCTGTCTACTTCTCTGAGGCATCTATCCTTGGCTCTTGTACCACATAAAACAGGTTTTGCTTCAAATTAAGGCACTTCTTTTTTTTTTAAAGAAGGTGAACCTAGATGTGCCACTTAAGATTTCCATATTTAGTGATGTGACCAAGAAGTCTCCCTGTGCTCTGCAAACCTGACTCAGTAGTCGAACAGTAACTTAAAGCAATGTATGTAACAGCAGAAAAGATTTATTTTAAGACCTCTCACAGCTCAAAGTTGAGAATCAAAGCACTCTTCCTCCTTCGTGAAAAGTTTGAAGGGGCAAGAGCTGCTTCAATGGGCTATTCTCTCTCAGATCCAATAATATATCATGAATAAGAGAAAGGTAGCATGTGCATTGTTCTTTACTTTGATGATGCCCAAAGCTTGAAGGATGCTCTTTGTGCATTAAGTGGGTACTGAAAGAATTTAACATTGTCCTTATACTGCCTTTTTCTTTTTGAACAGGAGACAACTTTATAGTATATGATATACAGAAGGTAAAGCACAGAAGAAAAACAGCTGCAACCTACGTAGGGTAGGCAAGCATGCTTTCAGCCCTGCATTTTTATGATTTAACCAACAAGGGAGTAAAGGGTGGAACACAAAAACTGCAGCCTTACTGCTAGCTAAAAAAACGGATGCCAAGGCAATTAGTCAACCCAGAACAAGGAAAAGCCAAGCTTTTTAAGGAAGCAAGAAACCTTTAACATCTTCAAATCCCATTACTCAGTAGTGGCTTTTTGTTTCCACTCTGAGAGTATATTTTCACTCTCCATTTTAGATTTTCACTTACTAAATAATCTACGTCTAAATTACTAAATAATCTGCAACTTTTAGACTGCTTTTTCTTCTGACACTGTGTGTCATCTCAGAGATAAGTATTGTAGATAAATTGGTTCATCAGAGTAGGATGGAAAGCAAAAAAAGTTGTAGAGTAGAAGAGTGACCAGGGAAGAACTCTGGAATTTCTGTATCCTATAGATGATCAGTAGGCTAAGATGACATTTTATCTTTTATAACCAGGGCTCAAATAGAAGAAGAAGCTCAAATGTGAGTAGAGATTTTATCATTCATCCTTAGATATAGTAATAGAGCCTGGCCTTCAGGGAACACAAAAACTTCTTTAATTGCTTTTCAGAATTGAAATCCCGGTGTGCAGAGTGGCAGCCTAAAGAGATGCCTTTTTCTAAACTCTTGCTTTGCAAATGCTACTGTCCAGGACAGCGAGGGAACCAGTTAAAATGCTATGTAAACTTTACAGAATTTGTAGAAAGAGATACTGAAATTATAGACTGTAAGTCTTCTCACAACAATGTCAACTCTAAGAGTAATGCTTATTCAGTTGGGAATGGTAAACATGACTACTATCAAAACATACTTCCTGCCAGTACTAAGCTGTGCAGGGTTTTACTTATTACTCCTAGAGGGTTATTCACACCATCAAATTTGGACATCTCACTTAGGTATGATTCAGAGGATCAACACTACATTCCTTAAAGAGTCAGCAGAGAGAGATGAGGGCACTTCCCAGGCACACAGTAATTTGTGTAATTAGGTCAGATGCCTAATGCTACATAAAGTGTATGGTTTGTCTGCTTCCTGCAAGGGCCTTGCTGGCCTTGCTAATCCTATGATAGCTTCCCTGGATGAGATTTCCTTGGGGTGACAAATGCGTCCATTTCTCCTTTCCCTGCCATCACAGCCTCAGCTATCAAAACCCATCCTTTCATTTTTGCTTCTTACTGCTGTGACCATTCTGTACTTTGCTCCCTTCCCACAACAATCATGAGGATGAGAATTGTGCAGAAGGGGGCCATGGTGGGGATGGTAAAGGCAGGGACAGGTATGAGCATTAAGGATGCAGACAACCATACACAGGTGTAATGAATATTGTGGATGCAAAGTGCAGCTGCTCCTGATGCATCCTTCAGTCACCCTGATCAGTAGCCTTGGCTTTCCCTGTTCTCTGCTTTGCTGTACCTGTCAGCTCCTGAGACGCTTTTTAAGTGTTGGTAAACTGCAGGAAAAGGTACAGAAGGAATATATGTAGTTATGGTCTGCTGTGTTCAATATATGAGCTGAATCAAATGTCTCTATGTGGCATGAAAGCATGCTGCAAGCACAACCCCTCCCTTCATTTCGAACATTTTGGTAACTGGTAGCATGAACTACTCAGGAAACATTTGCTCCTCCATAGAAAGTTTAGACAAAAGTGGCAAACAGTAATTTCAATGTCAAAAAAGCAACATCTCCACAGACCAACTGTGACTATTATTCTTTATACAGACTGAAAAAATAAGATGAAGAAACAGACCACAAAATACCATAACTAAAATTGCAGATGTCTATCTAGCCCAGAATGCTGTTGGTCCAATGCTCAGAGCTAAAGCTGAGAGTACCTGAAAGTGCACAAATGCTTAGTTGTAAAAATAATAATCAAAAGCATAGCGTCTGGCTACAGGAGCAACTCCAGCTCTAAGAGGGCTGGGGAAAATTAACCCTACATTTTGTAGACTACTATACCTTTAAATTGTTAATATAAGTTCAGCAAAAGATATTGCTATAGGCATGACCAATTTTAAATGCTGTATTTGCATTAACTATGTTTTAAAATAACAGTCTGGGTAAATTAGTCCCATTTGGACCACATCTGCTCTTTCTCAATTCCTGGGGCTCTGATGTATCAGAAATGAATGTGAATGGAAGATTTTGAAGTTGCCTTAGTCTCCAGAAAAACATTTTTACCCCTTTACCACTTTAAATAAGATATATGATAATAATGTTTTCAAGTGTAATTTTAGATCATAAAGTTTTCTTGTGATATTGCACCATGTAGTCTGGGCTTTATCAATCTGGCTTTGGTTACCAATAGCGCTAAATGGGAAAAACAAAACTCCACATGACTCAATGATGCTTGAAAATAGTTAAATCACAGTCCACAATAAAATTTTAGAATTCAATACGATACATTTTCTTAAGTTGAGCTCACTTTCAATAGAACAGCGGTAAAGAAGCAGCACTAGAAGGAGTTCATGGGCACAGTGGGTCAAATGGCCCCACTCAGGGCAGGACAGAGGTTGCCATAAGTGGCAGCACTGCCCTTGGAGCACTGGAAGGTGGCAGGGTCCCACAGCTCTTGAGTACTGACACACTCCCAGTACATCACATTGGGACAATTGAACCATGGTGGTTGGGGGTGGGAACTGCATGATCCTGGAAAGACACAGCAGTTGCAGGGAAATAGTTTGCAGAGGCCCATAGAAGGCAGGTGAAGTGCCTGCTTCTGTCACGTAGTTGTCTCATCCTCAGTTTCTTAGTGTTTAAATATGATTAAACCTCTCCATTGCCTGCAGAGCTCAATTTCACTGCTTTCATCTCCATGCTGTCTTGCAGAGCAGAGCAGCACCTCTGCCCTTCCACCTTGTCAAGAACAATCACAATTTGACTTCTCCTCTGGAAACCAGTGTTTTAGTAAGGGTTGGGTGCAGTAGTCAAAGGCCTGGTGACTCAGCTTATGAATATCACTGAAGAAATGGATGCATGAGTTCCTTTCTTCTTGGTTTTCTCCTTCATGACTCAGCAAATCCAGCACCAAGTACTGGCAGTTGTGGTAACAGCTCTGGGACCTGTCTTCTTGGCTTGAACTGGGGAAAATTCAGTGAAAGTTCAGACAAGCACAGACCAGATGTCATGATCTGAATGCTATGAAATCTTGCAATCTAATTTAAAACAAAGACTTCGGAGTAAACTAAGTATAAGAAGAAAGGATCTTTCCTCATCTTCAAGATCAGTCTTGAAGTCTTTTGCACTCTCTCACTGTGCACAGTTGCTTGTTGTATCATCATCTTGGCAAAGGTTAAACATGAAACCAGGATCATTTGGAGCAGAAGACAGTTGTGCTTTTACACAGAGTTCATTCTTGCAGAGGACTTGGACACACACCACATTGTGTATGAGTGTGCAGAGAACATAGTGTTAGAAAAAGAAAAAAAAATCACCAAGAAGTGCTGTGAGAGTACTTTTGCTCATAGAGCTGGTAATTCTAGATGATAGTAATTTTGGCTCTCCCTTCAAAGTCTCTAGCAATAGAAAATCAAAATAGAAATCAAAACAGGAAGGACAAAGGAAGATGAAAGAGAGAAATATTAATGATAAATTGAAAAATTGTACACATGAAACTATTCAATTCAGAACTGAAGACAAAATGATTGCCAAGTAATATTTTAGTCAATCAGTATGTCTCCCTGCCTTTTACACAAAGGCCAGAGATTAAAGTAACTAAGTCCTACTTAGATGCAGTATATTTTCAATTCCAGAGGAGAAAGAGACTCCAAGACATCTATTTCCTGAAGATTTAAATGCTTTGCATGAATCTTAATTTCCACCAAGAAAACAAAGACATAAAATGGAATCTGAATGTTATTTACAGAGGGAAACTTTGGATAATGTGCATGAAGGTTTCAAAGCCTCAAATATGTAGACTGGGATCTTTTAGAAATTAAATCAGACTTGCTAACTGTAGAAAACCAGTGGAAAGAACTCAAAAGAGCAAAATGGCAAACAGCTGTTGGAAGGGAGCAGCAGGCAGAGAACAAGTGCCTATTAGAATCACAGTCATAGGATGGCTTGAGTTGGAAGGGACCTTAAAGTTCTAATCCCCCTGCCACGGGCAGGGATGGCACTCACTAGATCAGGTTGCTCAGGGCCCCATCCAGGCTGGCCTTAAACACTTCCAGAAATGGGGCATCCACAACTTCTTTGGGCTTCACTACTCTTTGAGTAAAGAATTTCTTCCTAATATCTAATCTAAACCTGCACTAATTCTGTTTAAAACCATTGCCCTTTGTCCTGTCTCTGCACATATAAAAAGTCCTTCTCCATCGTTTTTATAAACCCCTTTAAGGTACTGGAAGGCTGCTAAAAGATCTCTCCAGAGAGATCTTCTGTTCTCCAGTCTGAACAAGATCTCTCAGCCTATCTTCATAGGATCTTCTTTTCATTCTGTGATCATTCATCATAGTCCATAATAGTTTGTGAAATTAAATTATTATTGATGCTTTGACTGAAAAAATAATCCCTGGAGCAAGGGAACAATCAGGACCTCTAAATAAAAAGCCTTGTTCTCGCATATTTTTTTCCTGTGTTTCATTTCTTTGCTATTAGAGTTAAAGCAGCAGCAGGGTCATCTGAAAAATGCTGGAAACCTTTGCTCTTCAGCAAGTGCAATGGCAGCTGCAGCAAAAAGATTGGACTTCCTGTTGGTTCCTTTCATCCACTGCAGAGGGGAAGAAGCTGCAGGCTTCAGGATCTGTTGGTCTGAGTTCTGGGATATCCCATGGACACCCTGGCTCACAGGATGAGGCTCTTGGCATCTGCTTTGACATGGGAGCCTACTGCAACCTCAGAAACACTGCATTACCCTCCAGGATACCAAATAGGGACCTTTGTAGGGCTCTGCCCCTTTTGTGAGCCTTGCAAGGATGTCTCAGAGGCTGAATGGAGTCTTGCGTGGAACCAGGTGCCTATATATCTCACCTATGCTGTCCTTAGTATCTGGTGGTAAATATCACACTCAGACCCAGATGGAGAAAGAAAATAAGTGGGGCTCCCTTTTGGAGACTAGATCTGTTTCACCCATGCTTTTTTTTGAGAAAAACTGGAAATATTTTTGATAGCATATATAGCAAACATTTTGAGAAAGAGTAGAAAAATACTGAGGGAGATAGGTTGTTCTTAACCGGTGACAATACAGATGATTAAACATTAAAAATTCAGTGTGTAAGATGATTTTTGAAGTGTTTTTGTGATTTCATTAAAATCACTTCAGATATGATCCAGGTCTGAATCTTCTTCAAAGATAGTTTAAAAATAGGTCAAAAGCTATTTTAACTCATAAAGAAATTAATATTTTTTAGTAAATACTAAGAAAATTCATTTTTACCTAAAAAGCATATGTGGTATTTCTGAGTCTGATCCGTTGAATTTTTCATGGACAATAGTAGCAATTGTTTTCTTTCCTTTTGTTACAAAGTTTGACACACCCATTGGTATGGTAGACTCATAATCTGCCTCAAGACTAGTGACTGTAGATCGGCTGTAGGACTCAGACAAATTCTGAGGCCAAAGAGCATTTTTTTTATTCTTGATAATGTATGAAGTTAACACAACTCTGCCAGGAGCAAACACCTAAGCCTCTGTGTACAAATATTGGGCAGGTAGGTAAGACATATTTCAACTTGTCAGGTTGTTTCACTTTCTAAAAGCAGTAATTTGGAAAATGGAAAAATATATTAATAGAAGCCAACTCTTCCACAATATGTGCCAAAAGCCTCTTTAAATACAGACCTAAAACTTTTTTCTTTAATCTTGTTGGGGTTTTTGTCTTCTTTTCTTTTTCCTTTCCTTCCTTTTCTTTCTTGTGAAAATTGCAGAATTACCACCTGTTTTCATCACCATGTATGTTCATACTTGTTTGAATGTGAGTCAAACATTAGTCTGTAATTTAATTGAAGGCTATAAGGTTTATGTTGGGCTGAGTGATAAGCAGCTGCATGTTGTGCCTGTCGCCTTGAATCAGGAAAAACAAAAAAGGGGTGCAGCATTTCAAGTGAATATGAAACTGGTTTTTGTGAAATATCAAAGGTTAGTTTTCTTCACCTTCACAAAGGCCCATATTGTAGGTGGGAAGACTTTGTCCTCCTTGTTTTCTCTATGAATTGGTTAGGAAAAGTTCTAAATTTTCAACCACTGAGGAGCTAATGTACATTGTTCACAGAAAGTCAGGAAACCAATGTGTTAAAGGAACTTCTGCAGTTATAGTTGTTCATAGACCCAAAACATTAATTTGAAGCACTAGAAATATAATATTGATCACCATGCAGGTATATTATCTTTCTTAACCTTTAATACCTTAAAAGAAAAGGGTCATAATGATGATTTAATTCATTATCCCAACTCTGTTTCCATCCTTTATTGTTACACTTGATAAAATATAAATATAACATCCTGTATTTCACCCTAAGCACTGAAATGGTTTACTGGATCAGCAACTGAATACACCTACTCATGTCTCTGTAGCCAATACATAGATAGTCAGCCAAAAAAACTTATTACATTTTAGGATTTCAGTTCCCGATTAATTCAGACTGCAAAATGCAAAATCCTACTGGATTTTTGCTTTGGGTTGTGTTTAAGATCTTAGCTGAAAAGAAAAATAAGGTTCTTTTTTCCAAAATGGGGCGGAAGGGTTGTCGCTCTTAGTGGAATGGAAGGACTCTCACTCAAAATTCAGTGTCTTTCAATCAACTGCCATAAGGGTATAGCTACCTAAATGGAGACCCCACTCCCACCAGGGATGCTGTCCCCATTGCCCTTTCAACTCTTGGCAGAAGCACTCTCTAAAGAAAGCAAAGAGTGCTTCTACTCAAGACTTCAGAAAGATTTCCAAAATAGTGCTGATTAGCTTATCACCATTTGGAAAGACTTATTATACGCTATTGGAGTCCATCTTCTGTGGCTACCCCAAAACCATCATCAACAGAGGTCATTGCCCAGAGACATGGCCAAACAAATGAAGCAGTTTAGAAATTAATAGCAGCTACTGGAAAAGAACTGCCAAGAACACAGAAAACAATTACAACAGTAATGATCAACCCTGCATGTAAAGAGTTCACGTTTCAAAGACTGGTGAAGCCAGGAAACACAAATAAACTATGGAAATGTGTGCTTACTCAAAATGTCCTGGTTTTCAGGTGGCAGGCACACAACAGTAAATTTAAATAAGTAAGTTTATACCTTCCATGTATTAGCACAGCTATTTTATTACTTGGAAAAGTTCTGAAATAATTGTGTTTGCTTATTTTGCTTTTACAATTATTTTCTAATTACAAACTATTACTGATGTATTTTAAGAACAATTTGCTTTGTCGCTGAATGCTAAAGACAAGTAAAATACTTTGCTTAGAGAAATCTGGAAATTTTTTTATTTCTTCTGCCTGGGGAATTACAGATGTTTCAGTGTTCTTCGTGCTTCATTTACAGACATTGGCCTTTAACATATTTTAGCCCAAGGATAAAAAACCAAAAACAATTTCAAAAAAAAATTTAGAAAGAAGCAGTTCTTGCTTCTTGCCAAATGTCATTGCATCCTTGGGTTTGGGGAACAGCCTTGTTTTACAGGAGAAAAAAAAATTAAGGATATGCTGGTACCGGTTAGGAACATATTAGTACAACACTAATTATAAACTGGAATGTGTCAGAATGAAATGAGTTATGATCTGGCGAGGATCTGCAAACTATAGTCAGATACTCAATAAAGTTTAGACATGCAGCTGTGAATACTTCTGGATCCTTGCCACCTTTTATTAGTGGCGCCCAGCAATGCTGCTGTAGTTAAGGGTCTGTCAGCATTTCCATTATAAAACCCCACTTTTTTAGGTCTTGTAACTTGCCCATTTTAAATCACATCAAGTTCAAACTTGTCATTAAAATTGTCAGAAATTATTTCTTTTCATAAACAAATGTTACTTAGAGTTTTGATCTGTCTTTGTTTTAGATTCAGAGAGGTAAAGAGACGTAAGTAAGTGCATGTCGTATTTAATTAGGCATTTTATTTTTGCCATACTTAAAAAAAAAAACCCTCAAAAAACCAACAAAACTACAAAACAGGGCTTGAGTTCAAAAAATAAATATTTTTACCCCTTAGGGCTAATTCTAGGGTTTCCCACTGAAGCATAAGCAGAGAGTACAAAAATGGCATTACATTCTAATGTCTCAATCTACTGTTTTGAATCTGACCTGCAATTTCATATGAACTAACAAGATGGTTTGAATAAAACACCATCTGATTATCAACATTGTGCACTGTGGTTTCTTGTGTTTCTTTTATTGTTTTGTTTGCATTTTAAATTTTACAGCAGACTTTTCATTTCAATACCGACTTGTTTTCTATCAAGGGCTCAAGTATTTTAGTCTGATGTTTATACAGTTCCAGAGCAATGCAGATTTACACCTAAGGACCTGATGCTCAACTGGTTAAACATTTTAAAACAATTCCTTATCACACTGACTTCCCTATTTCTACCTTCTTTCATGAAAAGAAAACAAGGAAAATTACTTGGACAGGTTAATTTTTTACATCCTTGGTCACTGGTGCCATGTAATGCATATAACTATGAAAGACATGCAGTTCTAGCCAGGGTTCCTGTGAATTGAGGTGTATCTCATTTTTGCACTGTGTGCGCTGTGCAGGTGGTCAGAATAGGAATCAACCAATGAACTTCCTTAGGGAACCTTCAGTTTTGTTCCCTTCTCTTCTACTTTGCTCTTAACATATATGAAAAACTTAAAAAAAGTAAATTATTCAGACTGAAATATACCACTGGTTTGTGGTGACCATATAACAGCAAAAAACCCATGAAATTTCAGTCTAGATGAGCCTGAAAATCTAAGCAGAAATTGAGGGAGGAAGGGCTTGTAGGGATCAAGAATTTTTTTTTTTTATGGCTGTATTCGATCTGAGGAACAAAGAGAAGCTTTGTTACCTACTGGAAACTTCTCAATAACTGTGGAAATTATTCTTTTCAAGATACAATAGATGACAGACACCTTCACATATTGTCAAGACATCACCTGGTCTCTCCTCTCCAAGTCATGCAGGCAAACCAAAACAAATTAAATGTAATGAAAGCAGTGATGCCTACAGCTTTAGATATTGGAAGTCTATGTGTCAGCCCACATGCAGTCCAACAGTTGCAGCCCCATCACAGCCAGGGCTGCTGCTCACCAAATCTGGGTATTCTGAGCAGTCTAGGGTCAGAATATGCAGCAAGTTCAGTTACCTGACCTGACATTCCCTATGGATTTCCCCTTATGTCTTGCTCCTGTCTCTTTAGTGATGGCCTCTGATCTCTTTAATTGCAGCCATGGTTTATAATCCTAGATTTGGCACGTCCCTGAGTTCCTCTGTATCACGCATTTCATACCTGTTCTATGCCCTCAACCTTCATCTAAGGCTGGGCATGACTGTTGATATCCTATCTGACAAAAAGATAGACTGATCATCAGGAACTGATTTTGAGTTTTAACATGGTAAATTAAAGGTCATGTCATTGGTCTTAGCAAAAGAGTTAGCTAATGTGCTTAGCTTTAGTTTGCGCTAGGCTAACAGGAATTCAGGCTTGGTTACTACAGGTCATCTGATGCGCAGTAACTGGTTAATCCACTTGTTACCTGATAGTGCCTCTGAGACCTACCTTCAAAAATCCAGTCTCAAGTAATCCCTTCTTCTCCTCTAACTCTCCCTGAGCAATTGCCTCATTCTCCCCTGCTCACCCACCCACCCACCCTGCCCTCCCCCATCGCCCACCACCACCGATCACCAGCCTCCAAATCCCCTGAGAGGCAAGCATGGTCATTAGTTCCTTCAAAGATATATCAGAAACAGATCAAGTGTCTCTAAAACTCCATGGGTTTCTAACAAGCAAAAGTAATGACTTGGATAGCATCATATCTGAACTGCTGCAGCACACGCTGTGTGAGGTGTCACAAGCAGCAGTAGCTGTGAGGGTTCTGTGTTGAAGTTGAGGTTTTAGGGAACCATCATTTCCAGTCAATCCAAAGTCTCACCATTAGAATTTGTAAAGTCGGAGAACTCAGAACAGCTGGGTGTCTCAAAGAGCAGTAAATTAGCACCCTTTAAGCAAAACATAACTTAAGCACTTTGCCATGTTGAGTTTCATTAGTCAGTGTCTCTTGTTCATTCCCTTCAAGGGTTACATTCTCATAATTTAATTTACCCCTTTTATAAAGGGTTCAGTCCCACCATCCTTAGTCCAAATGGAGCAGTTTATTGGCATTTTTGCTCAAGGTATGAAATCAATATGTGGATTTTCAATGTGCTGAGCACTGGGTTGTTATTCAAAGCAGTCCAGGACTACTTATGAGGCAGCTCTTGAAAATCTGGCAGGCTGCATAAAATACGGAACTATGAAGGTGGCAGCTCTGGCCTCCAGATCCTGGCCATGACCCATGGAGGGCTCTGACAGCCAAGGCATTATGGCACAAACAGCCCTACCGTGGTTGCCCCTGCTCACTTGATCCCCCAGTAGAGAGGGGACTCTTACAGTGCCAAAATCACAGCAACAGGCACCCCAATTTTCAGACCACTAAAGCCTGGGGAAAGCTTCTCTTTGGCCTATATATTGTGTGTTCACTCTTTACCTTCAGCCAGGGGGACATTTTCTTGCCAAGTTCAGAAGAAGCTGATTAAAAATTTTTTTTGGCCTGGAAGAAAATAAGAACTTAGGCTGGCTTAAGCTGCAACAAAAGCGTCTGCATTTTTTCTGTATTCATAGTTCAAAAAGTAGCTTAAAGTATTAACATCCAAACATTTCTAGCCCTTGAGAAGCTGCTGATAGAAGAATGCTAGAGCAAATTATTGGAACGAAAAGGTTCTTAAAACTGTAATGCTGACTGACCAGGTAAGCAGGAGCAGTTGCAGTGGAAAAGTGTTGTGTTGTTGCACTGGCAGCCAGCTCCTGGGATCCTTCTCTTGGACCACATCTCCTCATGCCCTCTGCTCAGCAGAGTACAAAGGACAGGCCCATGGCTGGCACAGCCTTGAGCAGAAGCCTGGCATATCCAAAGGCCCACAGGGGCAGACAGCCTCCTGAGGGGCTCTGGCCAGCTCCCAGGGGCAGAACCACTGGTGAGGTGTCAAGCATAACCTTTCATCTCTCTCCAGTTGCTCATTTTCAAATGACTCTGTGAGACATTTTGCTGTTTCCCTGTCCAGAACTGCTGCACAAACTGACCTCTCACTGATGCCATGACAATTCTGTGGTTTTCAAAAGGAACCATTCCTTTGTGGAGATGTGGTAAAAATGAATGCAGAGAATACCTGCTCACAAGGAAGCCAGACCTGGCTGTCTGGGGCAGACAGCACCAGGGGACTTGACAACAGTTAGATTCCAGATCATTGCATGCAGCAGCAAGCTGTAAAGACAAGCCAAGTACCCACACAATAATTTCCACCAGGAAATAATTTCATCAGGAGCAGTCTATGTGTCTGCAGCAAGTCTGTAGATGGAGCATAGAAGTCAGCCTCTAGGAAAGATAACACCACAGGAAAGGCCATATTGATGCACACACTTCCCTATGGATGATAGAAGAGAAAAAAATTCTGATGTCTTGAGGAAGGTCTAAAGCACAGAGTGACACAGAGATAGTTATTAGAAAACACTAGGTGCAAGAGGCTGTTCAGACAGGCACACTATTCCACATGGAAAACACAGTAAAAGACAAAAAATAAGTCACCTCTGTGAACATCAATTTCTGCTATCAGTATCACACGGAACATTTAACTACCATGAATAGCTAATATTTGTTTTAAATTAACATGGCCAGCTTCATCTGCTATCTAAAGTCATTGACTTTGTTTTATAGAATTACAGGGAAGGGTACAAATAACAAGGCTTAACACTGCTTAACTCTCATACAATGAACAGCTGAAAAAAATAAATTGTCTGGACCATATCAGTGTATATGTCAAAATCTGGGAAATTATTTGCATTGGAAGGTTTAGTGAAAAAAAGTTGGCAAAGTTGAAAATCCTCACACCTTGAATGCACAAACAGCTGAGCCTATAGAAAGCAACAAGTCACTGAAACAAGTTCTGGTAACATTTTCTAGCAATCTGCCCTATATTCACACTCCCTGGGGGTGAGATGCAAAAGTCAGAAGAACAGATCTATTAAAAACCATCAGTTATTCCAGCATTTTAGTCTTTCTTAGTCTGATGAAGCTTTAGTAAAAGACAATTCTGCCTCTGCTGTGCAAAGCTGTCCCAGGGGAGCAAACAAATGACTCCAGGGCAACTCAATTCATATTTACTTTAGGGCCCATTTAAACAGCTTGATTAATGCAAAGAGAGTTAAATAGAAATGGGTATCACTATAGTCCTGTAACTATTCACCCGTTCTCTTTTGCTGTGTCATGCTGAGTGTCTGTAATAGCAAAACAACTAGGTGGGAGATACCAAGGAGTCAGCCTGGCTTCTCCCATTTAAGGATACTGCATCGGCTCTTTGCGTTCAGATGTGATTCCCACTTGTAGCTCTCTACACCACTCTGGTGGTTTAGAGGGACTTTGCTCTTCAAAGCTGCCTCCAATGCTGCCTGAATGCCTCACCACACCATTATTCCTTGGCTGCCACAGCATTCCTGAGCAATCCAGAGCTGCTGGCTTCTCCAACAGTCTGAACATCTTCATCTGAAGCTTGAAGGGCTCAGCATCTCTGAAGAGAACCACAGTGTTGCAAGACTGAGCTCATTTCCGGGCTGTTTCTAACTGTCATGTAGGTCTGCAGAAAGAGAAACAACAGTGTCACATTCTTGAATGGATCTCATTTAAGGGAAGAATTCAGTCTTATGAGAACAGCCACAGTTCGGACATGTGGCTGATTGAAATACAGCCATTTTCCATTAGGGGAGGCTGGAACTACAAAAGATGGAGGTGTTTGGTTTTCATTTCACAGATACTTTACTAGGGATTTTATTTTACTACAGTACATGCCTAGGGCAGGCTGTAGATTTGAAGAATTTTGTTGTTGATTTTTTTATGTTCACAAATTAAATGAGTGTCTTATTTCTGCCCCAGTTCATTAATAGAGTAGTAGATCCATCAGTGTGCTGACCCTCTATTTCTAACTCCTCTGACCTATCCAGGGGATGAGATCTGGCTACAACTAAAGGACAGCTACAAGAAAAACATGCATATTCTGGAGTTTAGAGAAAATTCACACCTATGAGAGCTGATGTTCAGGATACTGTGCGCGTCACTAATATCTCCCTTTCCCAGCAGTTACTACTATACTTTTGAGGAAGCACTAAAAAGTCTGATCAGAGCCATAGACTCGGGCAAAAAAGCATTTGAAAGGCGCAATGGGAACAGCTCCATAACACAACCGGCTCCAAAAGTTGGTTGGCAAAAGTTTCTTGAAAGTGCAGCTGCAATATTTTGGGGCTTAATAAGAATTTCATAAGCTTCACAAACCATTGGGGGTTTCAGCTTTCTTTTTACAGGTTGTAAGTTTCATGATACACCTAGTAAAAGGACATTGCTATCTATGCAAAACAGAAGGCAGTTATGTGCTTGTCTTGTTGCCTAGTAGTCCTTGTGTGCTTGAGCTGCTTCACCACCTCACCACCTAAATCATGAACGACTCTACCACATTGCTGTGATGACTATGGTAGTACTACTGAAAAAAACCTTGTTTAACAAGAAATAAGAAGGTGGTAATGAAAGGTGAAAAGGCTCCTAGATCTATCAGCTGCAACATACCCCTGGCGCGTTGTCTGTTCTAGGATGTTTGTGGAGGAAGGCATTGTTCTACAAAACTTTAAAATGTGAATGTTATTGCCATCTGCAACTGCTGGGACAAGGTAATTGTGGCTTTTTTCCATTGTCTGAACATGCAAATAGGTTTGTTTGCTTTTACTGAATGGATGGGGATGTTTCCTTCATAGAGCTTGCATGGAACTGCAATTAAAAGTGCTGGAAATATAATCTGGTTCTGGACAATAGCAAGCAAAAGCTCAGATTGCTTATCCACTATACTGCTCTTTCTGGAAACAGAGCCAAATACATGTTTTCAAGAAGTGACAAAACTACCTATGTGCTGTCTGTCTTTAGAGACCGTAGACCACAGAAGAGCCAGCAGCTGGCAAGTCATAATGTAAGGCCTAACATTGCCATCCATAAAATAGAATTCAGCTCCAAAATGCAGATGAACGCTTGAATAGTAATCCACTAACATATTCACTTGTTGTATACTTTTATTACACTCCACTGCAGATGTTGCTGTTTCCAATTAGAGATGTAACTCCTACCACTGGCTGTTAATAACTATTTTGCCTTGAGACATATCTTATTTGCTAACTGAAAAAGGCAGGTTAATGGTGTCTGCACTATAGTATATTATTAGAAGTGAGTCTGTGAAGTAAACTCCCAGTGACTCTAATCTCAGGAATGCTGACTCCTCCAGAGGTCAGTAATTGGGTATTTTGGAATTTGCCATAGCAGCAGGCCTAAGCCTGTCTTCAGCTTTCTTTGAAATTCAGACCCCAAGGTCAGCAAATAATTGCTTCATTTGAACAGAAAATCAGAAAATGAAGGCTCCACTTTTCCCCCAGTATCTAACTTCCAATTCACCAAAGAGATTTTGAGATCTTCCTCTCTCTTTTAGGTAACACAACAAAGCTAGGCACTGTTCAGTTTCATTTCCACTTTGGTCTCCCTGTCTGAAGCTCTTAGTTTTTGGCTTGCCATGAATGCTAGACAGCAAGTGGAACAAAGCATAGTTACTCTCTATATGTAAGCTAGAAACACTTCTTGCTTTCACTGTTTGACCATTACAACAAGACAAGATCTATTTCAGTTTTTTCTTTCCAGTTTAAAGTTAGAAGTTCTTTCTATTGTTCTCAAAGTGTATCTTTGACTGCCTTAAGGGCTTGCTTTTGAACCCTTTGCAATGGCTTTGGTCTCAAGGTCTTTATTATGAAGGAATTTGGCTATAATTATTGATCAGTAGTCACTGTTTCTCCAAACAGTGGTTGAAATGAAAGCTCCCTATCCATATTCACTGCCTATGGGATTTTACATTTATTACCAAGTAAATCTTTGGAAGTTTAGGTTTATGATGTTAACAAAATAGTAGAACAAGGCCAGGATAAGTGAAGATATCAGTGTATCATGGAGTCACAGAATGGTTTTGGTTGGAAGGGACATTAAAGATCAGGGGAGGTTTAGGTTAGATATTAGAAAGAATGTCTTTACAGAGAGGGTGATCAGTCATTGGAATGGGCTGCCCAGGGAAGTAGTGGATTCTCCGCCCCTGGAGATTTTTAAAAAGAGACTGGATGTGGCACTTAGTGCCACGGTCTAGTGACTGCAGCGGTAGTGGATCAAGGGTTGGACCTGATGATCTTGGAGGTCCCTTCCAACCCAGCTGATTCTATGATTCTATGATTCTATGATTCTATGATCTAGTTCCAATCCTTCCACTAGACCAGGTTGCTCAGATCTCCATCCAGCCTGGCCTTGAACACCTCCAGGGATGGGGTATCCACAACTTCGAGTGCCTCACCATCCTCAGAGCAAAGAACTTTCTCATAATATCGAATCTAAACCTACTTTCTTTCAGTTTGAAGCCATTACCCCTTGTCCTGTCACTACATGGTCTTGTAAATAGTCCCTCTCCTTTTTTCTTGTAGGCTACCTTCAGGGACTGGATGGCACCAATTAGGTCACCCCAAAGCCTTCTCTCTTCCAGGCTGAACAACCCCAGTTCTCTCAGCTTTCCCGTATAGGATAGGTGTTCCATCCCTCTAATCATCTTGCTGACCCTCCTCTGGACTTGCTCCAACAGGTTCATGTCTTTCTTGTGCCAAGGACCTCAGAGCTGGATGCAGCATTCCAGGTGGGATCTCACCAGAGCAGAGTAGAGGGTCAGAATCACCTCCCTTGCCCTGCTGGCCACACTGCTTTTGATGCAGTGTGGCTTTCTGTAGCTTTCTGCCAATTGATACAATTGGCTTTCTGGGCTGCAAGTGCACCTTGCCAAGTCAGGTCCAGCCTCTCATCCACCAGCATCCCCAAGTCTTTCTCGATGGGGTTGCTCTCAAGTGGTTCATCCTCCAAGACTGTATTGATAATGGGGATTGTCCCAATCCAGGTGGAGCATCTTGTCCTTGGTCTTATTAAACCTCATAAGATTCCCATTGGCCCACTTCCTGAGCTTGTCCAGGTCCCTCTGGATGCCATCCTGTTATTCAGGTGTGTATCCTTCCCTATTGAAAACACTAAATATAGCTGAGTTTGCTTTGAACAGCACAATCTAAATGAGCCATAATAATCCTGCATCTCCAATGGAAAAAAAAAAAAGAGAAAGTGCAGGATAAACCCTGCAGAGTGCTAAACACACTGCAGTTTGGCTACTATTTCTGCAAAACTTTAAATATGTGACCTTCCCATCAGTAGTTCAGTGCACATGGCTGCTTTGCAGTTTCAAACATGTAACAATTGACTCAAAAGCACCAGATTTTGTTCTTTCCTATGGTCTTCTAAGGAAGAAAAGTGATACATCGGATAAGTAGTGTGGCGATTACCAGTACTCTGGAGCAGACATACTCACAATCCAGCACGTTATAAGTAGATGTCTCTGCTGAAAGAAATTAAAATTGGTTTTGCAAGTGGGAATGCCATTAGCGGGAACAGACACTGGAATTTTTCCCATATTTTTCTCATTCGCCATTGTTTTCTGTTTGGTTTTGGTTTTGTTTTCCCTGTGTTACTTATGACTTAAGCTTTCGTTTTCCATGAAGGTCTGAAAGTTTTTGTTATTGCCAGATTCTGTTCTGGAGTCCAAATTAGAGATGAGGACTCTCTGCAGTATTCACCACTCACATTTTATATGCTTTGTGATAATGACAATGTCTATGTTGAATTGTTAGGCACCTCAAATTATACAAAATACAAGAGTAAAGTTATGAAGCCTTTGCATACTCTTTAGGTCATTTTAAGAAGGATATTAAAAAGCAGCCTATTCCTAAAAAAAATTATGTTCTTTCAAGCATTACTACTAATAAAGTAAGGTATCACAATGCATCCATAATACCAATTGCTTTCTCTGTCACTATGATTCCTGACTCACTATACTCTACTGCGCATTTCTTCTTTGAAGCCTAGTAATTCAATCAAAAAGAGGGACTCAGACTGTGGATCTATGGAGAAGAAAGCAACCCCACAGCAGGTGGGTTTTTCACAGGAATGCCTATAAAATCCTCACTACTGAAAGCAACAGTAGGATACCCAAATTGCCCAGTGCCGGAGATTTGTTATTGCAATCAGCTTTCTGTCAATACAACGGGGAACCGGCTACATAATAGAAAAAAAAATCAGAGGATATTTGTTAGGCACCAAACTTCCAATTTGCTGTTTCTGCCGTGGTAGTACCTGTAGGTTGACTCTGAAATTGAATTGCATCCAGCAGAAATTAGGGGTGTTAGGGGCAAGAGTTACAATATACTTCTCCCATGCTAGTACAGTGCCCAGGTGGGCTCATGCCACACAAATTAATTGGAGGCTGATCAATTTTATGATGGCTGACAGTTTTCCAAGGGGTTTCTTTGACAGCCTAGAATTGCTAAGGAAAAACAGAGCCTGAAAACACCCATCTCTCTCAGACAAGATCCTACTGTGAGTAGAGGCTGATATGGTGACAGTACCATGGAGGGACCAAATTCTGGGGTCAGAGCTAGTAATTTTCTGCTGCTTTTTGTGCCTTGAGAGCTGCATTAATCAGATGAAGGGGAGGCGGGATCTGCCTTATGGGAAGAACAACCACTGAAAATGATCTGTAGAAAAGATGACTTCAACACTTTGGACCTGCCAAAGCGCACCACATAAGAAGTGAAAAGCAAACAGAAATGTATCCAGACCTGCTGGATGATATTGGTTACCATCATTCCTGACTCCTGCAGTTTTAACTACACTTCTTTTCTGTCTGGAAATCTTTGCCTTGGCTCATTCTTGTAAATAAATCCCTTGTTCTTAACTCCTCTGTTTCTATGTTGGTTTGATTAAGACTTCTGTGGGAAAGTTTGAGATTTTCTTTTATTTCATTGGCAATGTTTCACCTTTTCCCCTGACCCCTCCTCATTTCTTTGGAAAGATTTCATTTCCCAAACAGATGTGTCTTATTTCTGAAAACAACATCCACATATTCAAGATTTCTTTCTTTTACTCTACTTCTTTATTGTTTTTCTCATCATCTTCTTTCTTGCATAGATATATTCCTTACGCCCAGCGCTTGAGACTTGGACCATTCCAGTGAGTCTGGCAAGCTGCAGGACCTTGCTGCTCTTTTGAAAGCAGATGTACAAGTTAAACAACCATACTTACAAGGAACATTGCTTCTGTGTTTGGTAGAGCTCAGCCTTCAAAGTGCCCTACATATGCTGGCCAGGCAGAAAGAATTCAGCTTTTGTTGTAGGATGTGCATGTATGTGCTTGCTGACTATCCACATGCTTAGGACTGAAATAATTAAGTACTAATTAGGTGTCCATTTTTTTACCCCACAACCAGTTAGCATCTCTGACCAAGAGAATGACTCTCTGTGACACATAGCCATGGTTGTAAGTGCCTGTATCTCAAGACGCTTAAATTTTTTTTAGTTAGGACAATTCTAGATCAGATTTTCAAAGCTGAACTTTGATTGTTGATTTCTTCAATTCCTATCATTGATGTCAATAGGTCTTGGGTTTTTTGAACTCTGCTAGATGCCTAAGTAACACTGAGTATCTGTGAAATATGAATATAACCAAGACCTTGCATGTTTTCCATATGCTCCAGGACAGCTGATGCCTGGACTTCTATGCAGGAGCACAACTAGTAGAGCCAATTCTAGCCTGACTTCACAGAATCACAAAATATGCCAAGTTGGTAAAGACCCACAAGGATCATTGAGTCCAACTGTTAGCCCTGCACAGGACACCCTAAGAGTCACACTAAGTGTCTGAGACTATTAAGGAGGTTGCAAAACATGTTTGGCACTGAACTCATTAACCAATTAAGACAACTATCTTTGAACGCTCCTGGGCTCTCCAGAGTCTCTGAACCTGGCTGGGGTGACAAGGGCATGAGTAGTGCTTCTTGACCCGGAGCTCTGTACCAGGCATGGCAAAGAGAACTCCTGTCCGCCTCAGAGATTGTAACCTGGATAAATATTTACAAAAAGCCATCCACATCCTTCCTTCTAATCTGTAGGTGCCATTGGCAAACTAAGGGTTGATTAGTTTTGACCAGATCCTTGAATTGTCTCTTTGCAGGCTCATAAGCATCTGCAGAGTGCCACAAAGAGAAAGACATATTCTGTGCACATGGGGTTTGTAGGAATCTAAATGTTTAATGAGAAGTAGCTTTTAATTACTTCATGGTTCGTTTCTGGTGCCCAACTTAATTTTCAACTACTGAAGTCATGACAGGTCTAAGGAGAAGAGCCACAGGTCTATCAGGGATGGAAACCAATTCCATATGTCCCATGTATCCCATTCATTATGTGCCTGGCTTCCCACAGACAGCACCATCTTGGGATGTCAAGGGAATGGGGAAGGAGGAACAGAAATCTGCTTTCATTTAAACCTTAATAAAAAGAGAGAATAATTTCAGGTGACCTATTCTCATTCCAAGAGATTGACTCCACAGCTCATGTAGAAAGCAGCTGCCAACTTTTCTTACTTGCTGCCATCCCTTGTCTCAGTCAAATATTTTCATAATCTTTTACCAGAGAGCAAGGATGGCACTTTGAACTTCTTTCAAGATTCATCCTTTGGATATTGAAAACAGCTGCCTGCCTCCACCTGAGGAGCAGAGCAAAGCCTGCCCAGAAAATGGGAAAAGCAAGCAGCAACATCTCTATAGAGGTGATAGTTGGAGCCAAGATCTACATTTCTAGTGTAGTAGCATGCTCACCTCTACCCCCATTTTTACTCCAGTCAGGTTCTTCCTCCAGTGTGATGAAAATGCACACAACAAAAATTAAGAGGTACTTTGTGCAATGTATTATAAAACACTTTGTAAGAGCAAGTATAAGAAGTAGTCTCTCCTCTTAGTCCTAGCATCTATTGCCTCATCTCTCCTTAGGTAAGTCAAAATGACAAAACTGAGTGACTGAGAGAGACAGTTATGCAAGAATGGGAGGAAAGGGAGGAAAGCAGTCTGACAGCCTGAGAATTTTATGCAGTCTGACAGCCTGTGCCAAGGTGCCTTGGAAACACACCAGAAAACAAACAGGCTTCAGCATATTGCAGGACTGGGCCACAACACATCATGCAATTCTATATCCGTCATAAAATGTATAAGCACATTTTGACCCCTTCTGGGACAGTTTAGATTAACTAAACTCATTCTTGTCAATACCATTTTATAAAATCAGGTTGCAAAACCTTTAGCAGATTTTTATTAGCCTCTATAAATACAAAATGATAAGCAAAATTGCCTCGCATTGGTGCTAAAGCATTGTCATACATAGAAGAAAATTTTTCATATATAAATGAGGCTTCCTTTATTTTGTCAGTAGAAGAATAATCAGGGCTTTGGAAGCATACATATAAGATGGAAACAAGTGTAAAATTTACTTCAAGTCAGACATCAACCCCCAGCTAGTCTGTCACCATGGAACTGTGGGATTCAGTTGTCTCTACAGCCAGGAAACACAAACATTATACACTACAGAGAGTTTGGGTTGACCCTAATTAATCTTTAAACTTTGTATGGCTTCAGATGGATGAAATTGACTATATATGTGCAATTGTAAAAGAAAAATAATTGGCAAAAAATCAGTCAAAATGAAATATTTCAGTTCATTGGATTACTTGGCATATAGAAAGAAGGTGTTCCTGGAGATATGGAGTCACTTCTATTCTCTGTTGTTCATGACTTGGAAATGCCTTCTGAAATACCAGGTACAGCCCAATCTGCAGAGTTTTCATGGGTCTAATGCATGAGTCCACATAATTTCTAAGTTCATGAGGGACTCATAAGGTTGCACATTTGCATTTTTTCAAGTCTTGTAAACAAAAAGAAGAAATATATACTTTTGTAACTGAACTCTTCATCTTTTTTTTTTTTTTATTAGTAGAAAAACAATGGAGTTTGTCTCAGCTGCATTCAGGTGGTGATCACTAAAATAGATGTCCGTTAAAAAAAAAAAAAAAGGCTGGACATCTTCTCTGTGTTGGAAGAGACTGCCACAGCTGTAGATCCTCTGAGAAAAAAATGAGGGTGGGTCCTGAGGGTGGCAATGATGCATGCAATGGTGGGAAAAAATATATTTACTAAGAACATGAAAAACAGAAATACAGGAAGACAGAAAGAGTGTCCAATTCGAACAGTACTGTCACTGGGCACTCTGCTGGTCTAACACATAACACAGCTGTAGGCACAAGGCTCTCTGCCTCTTCATTTTTATTTGGAAAAGAATAATCCTGTTGCCAGGATCATAAGAGATTTTTATTCTTCTTTAAAGCCATGAGACCTTGGAAAAACCTGCCCAGATCATTTATTAGAAACAAAAATAAGTCCTGAAAGTGCCTAAAGGAAGGATAAGGTTACTTATTGTTGTTTAAAAATTCATTTAATGCCATGTCAAAGCAGCAGTGAGTATATTTAAAAGTGACAGGTCTAAAAAATATTGGTTTTGCTCCCACCTGCCCCTGAACTCCTTCACTCCAAAAGAAGCATTCTCCGTAGTCACCAATTAGTGAGCTGGAGTATTTAAAATTCAAACAAGGACCTTCTTCTCACTCTCATACTCATTAGCTCACTCCAGCCCTCCTTAGTCAAGGGATTTTCTAAAGAATCCATTTAGGAACGCTAATAATAGTAATTAGAGGTCGAGAAACCATCTTGAAACTTGACCCAAATTCTCACCCAAAACTTGAAATGAACACAAACCCTTTCTCAGTTATGAAGGAACTGGGAACTCCTTCAAAGAAGAAGTGCGTGACTTGGAAATTTCCTTTTTAAAATGTTGTTTCAGTCCTGCATACCAAGTCCTTGAAAAATTATCTAAGCAGAAAGGCTGCTTTTTAGGAACCTTCTGGAAGCATTTGTTGTGCTGTTCTTTTGCACCTGCTCAAAATGCATGCAGTATTACTGGGCCTATTGTAAACTGTAAGCATCTTTTCTCCTTCATTCACATCTATTTTATGCCAGTGGGGTGATTAAATTACTCCTGCGCCTCTCAGGAGTTCAAGCATTCTTTGCACTACCTTTTTCATGTCACAGATTCCAGGCTGCCACAGTCTCCTGCAGATAGCTACAGCAGTCCAGTAGCTGCTTTGATATACAGATTTTTTGTACAGCTCGGTTTGTTCCAGTCTGTAGCTTAAAACAGCTAAAGTGGTAGTGGCCCAACCATTCTTCTTTCTTTCATGATAGGACGTTCATCTGTACATTGCCAGTGCTCAACTAGGGTGGCTACTGCAGCCTCTATGCACAGGACAGGTGCATAAAGCTATACTGGGAGCTAAATTCTGTTTCCCTGGCTCCAATGGGAGGTAATCCTGGATGCCTCCCATGGGCAAATAAAAATGCAGTAAGATCCAATGCTTCTAGTGATGGCTTTACATCATCTGCATCCATCCATCCTTCTCATGTATCTGCTCAACGTAAACAGGGCATCTGCAGAAAGACACAAGAATCAAGCCTGAGCTGGGCAACACATAGTCTTTCAACACTCATAGGAAAGTTTAAGCCTTCTTTCACTGGATTTACATGATAATAATTTGGATCTGGAGCTACACACTGGCCTTCTACAAATACTATTAATCTTTTTTAGTTATAATGTAAGCACTGAGCTTTACTATGACCTTACATTGCCTGAATAGTTTGTCTTCTAAATCTTATTTTATGGGTGTTCCTTAAAGCTCCTAGAAATGTTTTATATATTATTGTATATATTATGAATTATATATTTTCAATTCTGACAAATCACTCTGAAACAACAGGATTCTGTATCTTGCAAAGCACTTTTAAAGTCACTGGCAAGTTTTCCCTTGTAATTTGGATAAAATAAGAACAATTTTTTACATTCATAACATATTCAAAAACTTTGTATGCCGCTCATTATCAGAAACAGACCTGGGCCAAAAGTGGAATTTCTTACTGCAGGGATGTTTTAATATTTGGTTTTGTCCTGAACTGAAACAAGATGTCAGAATGGTAAAGCAACCTACAGAATGAAAAGTGAATAAAAGATTGATTCTAAAATATGAAAACATTTCATTTTGAAAATGTCAAAAAAATACTCTGGAAATGTCTAAATGCTTCAATTAAGAATTTTTCATCCAGATGGAACATTTCAGTATTCTTAAACATAAATTATTCATATCTGTCTGGGCTTACCTAAGCATCTTTATTAAAGCTGAATTATCAAATAGGATCATTTTGCTTGCCGGAAAGTAGGCTGTTGCTTCTAAATGGTGCAAGAACTATGTGCTGTTTTAAAATTATCTCGATTATATTCAGGTTACATGAACATATTTTCTTTCAGTATCTAGTCACAAAATATTTCTATCATGTAGATTTTCAGATAAGCTGTGCCTCTTAGTTAAAAAAAAAAAAAAAGGAGGAAAACTGAATCATAAACTATGTGAAAACTCAAAAAAGCAGATGTGGCTAGTTTTTGGTTGCTAATGCACAGTACTTAAGAAGAGCTGGGATTCCAGCATTTCAGTGATTAAAACTGATGAAATATTACAGCAAAAACAGAACAAGCTTTACAGAGATCCATCCATGGTTTATACAGATTTTTATCCAGATTTTGCAAAGCATTTCTAAAAATCTTTCTCTTCAAAGCATAAAATACATTTAGATGTAAATGTATGAAGTATAAACTGCCCCTGCCTTTTCCCTTCTCAGTTCCCCTGCTACTCAAAAACATTGTTTGCAATGGGGTCATATTACATTAAATTGCATTTATATTGCATTTCTGCAGTATTGGACCATGCTTGCATAAGTATTCTTTGAAGACAATGCCTTTTTTCACAGAGACCATAATGGAATATTGCCTTGAAGATGTCCTTTGGACAACGAATATTTGATTAAAAGTGCCTTTTCATTAAAAATGTTAATGTATATAAAAATTGTTTAACTAAGGCAATTTTTAGTTACTGAGCAAGTTTTAGTTTTTCAAAATCCCTTGTATAGTCAATATAAACATTGCCTTCCTTAACACTAGACATTAGAGCTTTACGAATAAACACCTAAGTTGCTGCCACATTGATACTATTCCTCTAGTTTTAAGAGAAAAAAAATAAATATCTGGTTGGTTGATTGACCTCTCTGTGTGATACCACTGCAAAAAAAGTACTTGAAATCTTCCAACTACATAATGGATGACATGAATGTTAAGGGTGAGAAAGCCTGGGATCAATTTCACTTACTGTACATTTTACATATAGTTCCAACCTCAAATTAATAATATCCTGCCTCAACATATTACTTTCACTAAAACCAATAGCAATGTTGGATTTTGTGAGGCCACACCAGTAAAAGTCATGAAAATATTCCGTCTAAACAAAAAAAAACCTCAAGAACTATTGATGACATATGATAGTAAATTTATAATTTCCCAGCCATTTCGAAGAGCTGTTCTACAGAGTCAGACAGATAACACACAAGGAAAATCTGAGTGTTAGAAAGACACCCATGGTCTCCCACCATTGGTTTTCCTCTCATTCAAATTGCTGCAAGTCACGAGCTGCTCTACTGAACTCAACAGCAGTATAAAATAAGAGTAAGGTGAATCAGGCTGTGTGTAACACATTCCTTGCAGTGTACAAAGTTCAGTCCTATAACCAGTTTGTTAGATTCGTTAGACTGTGCACGATAGGCTGTGGCTAAAGTAAGCTTTGAGCACTTAACCGCATGTACATGACCCACTGTAACTGCACTCAGTAGCATCTTCGCTGATCAGCAGTCTCTGACTGAACCATATGGCCCTAATCGTGCTGGACAACAGAAGAAGATGTGGTACTTTTTTTCTCATGGTTTGAGTGTCACATACTGCTCTGGATAGAGCAGTACTCTGTTTTTTACATAAACCAGAAAGGTTTATGTAAAAGCTTTTATAGCCTTATGTGACCAGTCCCATATCCCACATCAAGTCTGTAATTAGAAGGTATCAAAGAGTTCCTGTTCTTTGTTCAGATATTTTTTTTAATTTGGTGCCACTATAGCACGTAGTTTAAAGCACTAGGATGGGAATGAGGAATAAGGATCAAAGGGTACCTGCCAGTGCCCACTTCTTTCTGCCAGTGCCCTGGAGCCTACTGTATGCACAAATGCCTCTGCTTTCAGCCATGTAGCTACTGCAGTGAGCTAACTCACTAACTTCAGTATAGCCAGCAAAAGTCAAAGCATATCCTGGTATTACACATTGAGCTCTCTGGCACAGTGGCTATATTTGGTCTTTATCAGGGGTTGTGGAAGCAGTAAGTGGCAGTTGTGGTTGCCAGTGGTGTGACCTGTGATTCTTGAACCCTGGGGCCAGCACACACAGCTATCCCATGGATTCTGTGAGAGAGCAAGGGCAGATAAAGGCTGACTGTGATACAGTATTAGAAATCCTGCTATATATCCAAGCTCTGTGGGTCTGATTAACAATGAGCAAATCAAGGTATTTATTCCAACAGCTGAGGCGTAGACAATTTGGATGATATGGGAATGAATTAACAGAGTAACTCTCAGCCTTACATTTTCACTCCTTCTGAAGTACATACTCTCCCACTCTCCCTACCATGCCTGTCCCAGATATAATTATGTTCTCCGAAGATTCATGATGGCCTCTGTGCAGAAGTGGCAGCAGAGAGGAAATACTAACTGCACAAACCTGAAGCCAGGGCAGTTTTGAACATTTTGAATATGTTAAGACCAGCAGCATCCTCATTAAACTCTGATTAGCAAGTGGACTTGATCCAGGCTAATTCATGGGTGAATGGGATTGTTCTTCCTCTTTTTTTTTTTTCACTGCCAGTTTTTCAGAAGTAGGCAATTAAGAGCTCACACACCTCCAGGTCTTATAGTTTTTTTGAAGCAGGGATCTCATACCAGCCTTGCAATAAAGCCTTATTGTCCCTGGGACAATATTCTTCACTAATCTCACTTCTGGCAATTTACTTTTTCTTGCTGAGCAGATTTAGAAACAAAAAACCTTGAAAGGGCATGGGAAGAGGAATAATCTAGGGCTATCTAATCCTGTCCCCAAAGTGGGAGTTTTCCATTCAGCTTCTCTTTTAATGAGCACTGGATAAATAAAGTTTTACTGCAACACTACTTTGATTCAAGAGACCTATGAGGACCCAATTATCCATCCAGTGGGAGTGGGGTGGCAGTCTGGTTTTCAAAGCAAAAGCGATGTAGCAACACAGGCCCCTTGTAATTATGTCTTCCCTACAAATTTATAAACCCTGAGGTGAGCTTTGCTTTGGTTGATTGTTTAAATGCAATTATTACCTTTCTTTCACTTTCAACTTGTTAATAAAGCTTTCTCAAATGTAGTGCTCAGAGTTATTCTTCCCGAGCCCTAGGATTCCAAAGGCTTAACTGGAAACCAATCATCTGCTTCACTGAAAGGAATACAGTCAGGTCTGGTCAAAGATTAGCTGAAGAGTCAAAATGTTTGACAGACACACTGAGGGGGTCACATCCTATTTTCCACCTGATAAAGTGAGAAGGGACAGTGAGACAGAAAGACAGAAGCTAGAAGAGACTGGGAGTGACTCAGAGAATGGAAAGGAAGAAACATTAATCGAACATAGTCTGGCTCATGAGAAGCATCCTGTTTATGACATTTGTCTTCCTTTGCAGCTGTCAGTATTATGCTCGCAGCACAAAGGTGTGTCTTCTTTGGAAGTACATGCAGATTTGTCTACAATCTAACCCTGTTTAATAGAAGGGAGGGAGAGAGATGTGCTCAGTGACACATTTTGTGATCTTGTCTCTCAAAATCCCATATTCAGTAGATCACAAGGAACTCTTTGTGACCCTTCCCGCTTCTAGGCCCAACAGATGGACGGCATCAGTGAATCAAGTCTATGACACGTAAGTGGAGGCATGGAATGTATTGCATTAATTGACTTTCATTGCATTGCATGTTACGTGCAGCTTGAGGAAACCAAGACAATGACTTCAGCTCCAAGGCATGCTAAAGTTTTTATGGATACAGATATACATGAGGGTTTAAGGCTTAAATCTATACCAATAACACAATATACTTTACATATGATATACGTACAGTCTACATGTGATGTAAGTACATCATATTATGCTTTACTTATTAAACTTATAAGAGATATTATATACAAGTAAGAAGATGTAGGCCATTGCGTATAATTCAAGCACATTAACGTAACGTACGTAGAGCTGAGTTAGAAAAATCATTTATTTGTTGAAAATACAGTTTAGTACCATGGCAACCACTCGTGACTTAGTCCTTGTGTTGATTTGAGGGATTTGCTCATGTATACTTTATCAATTGCTGCTATGTGAATGGAGTTGTGGTATTGTCTATTTTAATGCCTGTCTTAAGGAGCTAGCAGGATACTATTACATTGCTCCCAGAACAGATACAGTAGATAGCCATAGGACTAACAGAAAAACATGATAAGGACGAGAGGAAAAGCAATAGCCCTTCTTTCTGGACAGAGGAAGGATTTTGCAAAAGGAAAGCCATGAAGCACCAGTTGAACAAAAGTCAGACAGTCTCACACAATCATACAAGGCTGAGGGAATGGATTTGCAGTGGTAAAAGCAAAGCAATCTGGACAAGACAAATTATGGTCCAGAGTGAACGGCATGAGTTGTACTGAGCACTGCAGTTTGACCCCATGACAAATACTGGTTTAGAGCAGCAAAGGAGCTGAAAAGGTATATACTGCATATATCTAATTCCGCAAAAAGTAATGTTTTCAAAAATGCCCTGTGTGTATGCACATATACATTCATGTGTGGCCAAGTCTAATTTCTGTCACAAGTGTTGTAGCTTCAGGTAAATGGGAGAGATTTTTGGTGAATTTTTTCGTACAACCAAGTGGTTCAGAGCACGGGGAACCTGATCAAGATGAGCCAGAGAGGGACTGTCCCCAGCATCTCAGGACCTGCCAAGAGAGCAGTATGGTCCCTGAAGTGAAACATCACAGGAAACTCAGGAGACAGGGGATAAAATCCTCAGTGTTTATGGAACTTGTTCTCCTGTTCCTGGGTGTAGTTGCAGATGGAAAGGACCACCAGAATTGCCCTAGCTCCATGCAACATGGACCACTTTCAGAGTGGCTCTTGCAACACTCTCAGCCCCAGCTGAGTGGGGGTGCAAGCGCTGCTGGCGCAGTCATGATGGTAGCTCGGGAATTTCCCTTCCAGGAGCCCCACAGCGACCACCAGGAGTGGTGGTCTAGATCTAGACTGCTGGCCCCACTGCAGTCATCCTGGTACAACCAACTGCTGCTGATAGAGTAGATTTTCCCTTTGGGAAGCTGCACAAAGCGCTGCTGTTGCTTGACCTGTGACTGCCCAGTGCCAGCACTGCATTATGTCAGCCCGGCCCCACCACTGTCACTTGATGTGATTTGCTACATAGGAACCAATGCTACCACCCTGGCTGCATAGGTCTTCTTTTTGGATGACATATCCATCCAGGTTTTCTTTTAATGTAGAGAAAGGGGGTGGCGAGGTGATTTTTTCTGCTACTGTTGGGTTTTTTTGCTTTTGTTTCTTTCTGGCTTTTAGTAAAATTATTATTTTTCCTTCTTCATTCAGATTCCTCATAATTTCTACTTTGCCAATATTTGGGAGGAGGAAAATTAGAGAAAGAAAAGGGGATTTATCTCATTAGACATCTCATCTGCTAAAGATATTGTTATTAAACCAATACATGAAGTATCTCTCAAGGGTTGAACAGTGCATAAAATATGTCAGGGGATTTTAGAAAGGCTGTATTTTCAGTGTGTCAGAGTTTGAGGATTTAGCATCAGTCTCAGGAAGACAACAAGCTCAACTGTATTCCCAGGAAATTATGTTATATAGTGGACTTCTGTCCCCAAGTATATTTGTAGATACCCCAGCCAGAAGCTACTCCTGAACTCTTTTCAGACTTCAGGGGCTTAAAGAACATGGCACCTAGCAGATCTGGAAATCAAGCAAACCTTGACAAATAAGGGCTTATTTGAAAAAGGGTGACACTTTTACTATCTTTGCAGCAGAGTATTTTATGCTGAATGACTTTGATCCTTCCAAAACAAATGAACAAAAAACAAACAAACAAACAACAACAACAACAAAGAAGACTATTTGGAAGTGATTATTTAAAATCTCCAAAATGTTTCAGTTTGGAATTTCACACGGAGATACAGGTCAATGCTCTTGTCACAGTGTGGCAGAAAGGAAACCACTCACCCTTTGCCCACAGGAGATAACTCGGATCCCTTCTCTCTGATGTGCAAGCAATGCTTAATTTTCAAGAATAAACTGCAGTGTATCCCCATACTGTACTGGATTCCTTCAATAACTGTATGACAGAAGTTCATCTTGACACATAGGATCTCTAGCTACCAATGCATGGTATCATTCTTTATTTCTCTTGTCTAATGGAATAACAACAGCATAAGAACAGCCTGAGGTTACAATCAATTTCCTGCCCTTGTCACCTTTAGGTGAACACTGAAATAACAGCATCATGTTTTCTAATGTGTTTTTTTAACAGCTATGAACAGTAGAATAAGGGCACAGGCATCTTTTCCTGAAACTCAGATTGGCTTCTAGATGAGTAAGACCCTCAAGGTGAATAAAACCCAAGAAGTTCATTGACACAGTCAAGTGATGGGAAGTTTCCTCTGAGTTGTTATTGAAAATTCAGGACAGTGGGCCACTTCAGTGTGTGTGACTGGTTAAAAATGAACTCTTCCAACATTCTGCGCTGTCCTGTGGGCACCCATCTCAGGAGGACCTGATTCTTTTCTGAGGTTTTCTCCATGTGTCATGGTTTAATCCCAGCCAACAACCAGGTACCGTGTAGCTGCTCCCTCACTGACCCCCAGTAGGATCAGAGAAGGTGGGAGACAATCAGAAGAGTAAAAGCTAGAAAACTCATAAGTTGAGACAAAGACAATTTAATAGGGAAAGCAAAAGTTGTGCACACAAGTAAAGCAAAACAAGGAATTCCCATGGGCAAGGAGGTTTTCAACCATCTCCAGGAGAACAGGGCCCCATCACACGTAATGGCGACTTGGGAAGACAAATGCCATCACTCCAAACATCCCCCCCCTTCCTTTTTCTTCCCCCACTTTATATGTTGAGCATGATGTCATATAGAATATCCCTTTGGTCAATTGGGGTCAGCTGTTCTGGCTGTGCCTCCTCCCAATCTCCCACGTACTCCCAGCCCTCTCGCCAGTGAGGCAGTATGAAAAGCAGGAAAAGCCTTGGCTCTGTGTGAGCCCTGCTCAGCAATAACAAAAACATTTCTAAATTGTCAGCCTTGTGTTCAGCACAAATCCAAAACACAGCCCCACACTAGTCACTGTGAAGAAAGTTAACTCTATCCCATCCAAAACCAGCACAACATGATAGAAAACTACACAACACCAATATGAGTTATTGTAACAAGGAAAAGTCTTAGCTTTCTGAAACACTGAAAAAGAAGAGGGAAACTGTATATTTGTCATACTCTTTTTGCATGACTGGTAGCAAAGACCACCCATGTGATCTTGGTTTACAACTGACCATCCAAGTTTCTTTTGTGAACCCAGAGTAAGCTTTACAGTACCTTTGCATGAAAAAAAAAAAAAAAAAAATCCACTGCTTCACTGCTTGAAGCACTCCTTTAAGACAGAGATCTTCAAGGATTTGCCAAGTTAGATTTTAATAAGTGTAATGTGACAAACTAAGAACTACCAGATGAGAGCTGTTTCTCATCTCTTCTCCTGCTAGTAAGAGTTCACAAGCATCAGCCACGGGTTTGACAAAGAAGACACTGCATTTCATGACTGGGGCTGAGCATGCTTATAGTCCCTTACCTCTAGAGCATTCAATATATGTACAATTAAACTCTTACTGCTTCCCCTTAAGACGTCTCAGTTTCTGATTTTGATATGTACCTTACAGCAGTGCAGTCGTCTTCCTGCCCACTTGATAACTGCAGGGTACAAGAGCTCAGCCTATAGCTCAGCTAGGATAAGTTCACTGGTAGAATGATCTTTTTTCTCAGTGGTGTCCTTTTAACTTCCAGAAGCAGATTCTCTGAACCAAATTATATTTGCACACATCCAGATACCAGCTTGTTAAAAAAAAAAAAGAAAAAGGAACACATGAACAGAAGGGCCTATAGTCCAGTTAAATAGCCTATCAGTTAATTGTGAAGGACTAGGAATCAGAATGGGGAAAATCTCAGAAGTGGAAAAGGATGTACAGTGATTGAATGGATTTTATGATGCAGACTTTATAGTTATCATGTACACACACATTGTATGTTCCCCCAGAATCTGTATCTTCCGGGCATATCCCGGCCTGCTCACCTCCCTGCTCCCCTGTTTCTCTGCTGATTGGCAGGAGGAGCTGCAGGGAGGAAACAGCCTCCATTCTCCCCTTCTCTCCCCGGTTCCTCCCACGTTCCTCCCTCTTTCGCCTGTGCCCCTATCCTGATTTGCTCCCCCTGATTTGCTCCCCCGTTTATCTGTCTGATACCCCACCCTATGTTCTGGTCCTTTCCCTGCCTGAACCGATAAGAATCCTGCGCACGCCTGAATAAATCATTCTACCTGCGTCCCAGCCTCGTGTCCTGGATTGGGGGGGGGACTGTGTAGTGCCAGAGTCCTCCCCCCCTTTTCGGACCGCGACAGTTAATATTTCCTTATTCTACTCAGGGCTCTTCTCTTTGTCCCAGATAGACTCCCTGAATCACCATGTAGAACAATATCATCTGCCAACAGTGAGTCTTAGAGTTTTAGGCCCTTTTAACATGAAACTCCAGTGTCAGTAGCCAAGATGCAGGAATGTAAAGGCATGAATGTGCAGTAATACTATGCATGCTGTATTCTCTCCTTTTACAGGACAGCAGATGTGATTAATTACAACCTTTTGATCAGAGAGCAGTCAGAAGGGGAGTATTTAACCTCAAGAAGCAGCTATTAATTACCATCCTAGTCAAAAGTCATTGTCTTTTCCTCCTAGGCTGACTGTCCACTGCAACCTTTTTTCCTCCTCCTCTAAGCTGCTACCACTGCTTGCTCATCAGCTCTTTAACACAGCTCCAGCAACAGCAGTGCCGCACAGAAATTACTGAACTATGTCTACACTGAGATCCCTGGGCTCAGAGGTGTGGTTAAACCAACTGTTTAACCAAACTAGGTCATAATATCCAAGAACACTGGAAAGGAAAACAGTTTCTTAAAGTGAAAGCAAACCTATTATTAAGTGATACTATCCTCGGTTAAAAATCCCCATGGTATTGAACTGTGGTTGGCAGAGTCCACCAAAGAGGACTCTGAAATGTCGTCCACCTTTGTAAAGGATGAAAACTGAAAGCAGAAAAACAAAGTTTAAACTCTTCACAGAGTTCTGATGGCACTGCAGCACATATTTATAGGCTATAAGCCTATAAGCATGTTCCTTAAATATGATCCGATCACACAGAGCGTTTCACCCAGATTTTATATGGGCTTTTTTAAAAAAAATAAATATTAGCAACTGCAATTTATTTCATTAACCATTTGTCAAATCATGTAGAGCAGGGGTACACTAGGGAAAATTTGAAGTGTGAAAGGGTACACATGCTTATTCTGCTTGTAATACCAAAGACAAAACATACCCAGATTTAGAGAAAAGTTACACAGAGTGAAATGTTTTTTTTATTTTCTAAACCAGGTTGCATGAAACATTCATGAAGAGAAGCACTGACTTTTGCTTTTGAAACTACCAAAATATTAGGTAGCTATGTGAAAAAGATTTTGGCCGTGTTAGTGGAAATATCTTGAAATCACTTATTTTTGTAAAGTCTCTACCATCTTTACTAATGGAAACCTTTCCAAATGCAATATGGTTTCAAGAACTAGAAGACCTGGAATGACAAATCCTTTAAGAATGAGAAATCTACTCATTTAGGGTAAAAAAATAATGAGAAAATGTATCTCTTCCAAATTCTAATAATAGTGGCCATATGCTTGCCTAAATTTTCAGATTTCATTCATCAGCCTTTACTTCTGAAATACCAAGATGATGTGCCCCACAATAGCAAAGAATTGTTAGATGCTTAGTCTGATTTTCAGAAGTAGTGAGGTTTAGCAATCCCAGGGAAGTCAGCAGGACTGGACAGGTGTTTGGTATTTGTGAAAAGCAGTCGTGTTTTGCAGCCATTCAAAGGGCTATCCACAATGATAATTTCACCTAGATCTAAAACAGTGTGAAAAATACATTTCCTTACCAAAATAACACAAATATTTTAAATAATTCAAATAAGCCAGCTAATTAGAATCAATGTTTATTTAATGTTTGCCTTTCAGCGGGGACCTAGCTACTTTTTTAGCCAATTTTGGTTTGAAGTTCAGTAATAATGTGATTAGAAATAGTGCATACAGCACAGGAAAATTTGGACCCCAATATTTTTAAACATCTGTTTTTAAAATCTGTCACTAATGGTGTCCCCCAGGATTCTATACTGGGCCCAGTTTTGTTTAACTTGTTCATCAGTGGAGGAGTAGAGTGCCTCCTGAGGCACCCCAAGGTCACTGACAACACAAAGCTGGGAGCAGTGACTAACACCCCAGAGTGCTGTGCAGCTTCAAAGGGATCTCAATAGGTTGGAGAGAATGGGCAGAGAAGGATGTTCTGAAATGCGACAAGGGCAAATGCAGGGTCCTGCACCTGGGGACGAACAACATCAGGCACCAGCACAGGCTTGGGGCTGACCTGCTGGAAAGGAGATCTGTGAGAATGACCTGTTGGATAACAAGCTATCCATCAGCCAGCAATGTGCCCTTGTGGCCGAGAACGCCAATGGTATCCTGGGATGCATTAGGAAGAGCATTGCCAGCAGGATGAGGGAGTTGATCCTGCCTCTCTACTCAGCCCTGATGAGGCCACATCTGCAGTGCTGTATCCAGATCTGGACTCCTCAGAAAAGACATGGAGCAACTGGAACAGGTCCAGCAGAGAGCTACTAAGTTGATTGAGGGTCTGGAGCATCTGTCTTGTGAGGAAAGGCTGAGGGAGCTAGGCCTATTCAGCCTCAAGAAGAAACGACAGAGAAGGGATCTCATCAATGTCTGTAAGTATCTGACGGGAGGGTGACAAGAGGACACAGCCAGGCTCTGCTCAGTGTGCTAATTAATAGAACAAGAGGCCATGGGCAAAAGCTGATGCATAGGAAGTTCCACTTGAATATGAGGAAGAAATTCTTTACTGTGTGTGAGACCAAGCAGTGGAACAAATTGACCAGAGACTTTGTGGAGTTCCCTTACTGGGGATATTCAAGAACTGCCTGGACACAATCCTGTCCCATGTGCTCTGGGATGACCCTGCTTGAGCAGGAAATTGGACCAGAAGACCCACTGGGGTCCCTTCCAACCTTACCCCTTCTGTGATTCTGCATTTGGAAGGGGAGATGAATTAATTCTGCTCTTAGGTTCTGTAGGGAAAGGGTTAATTCTTTCTAGGAAGATTGTCGCAAGGAAGGATGGGAAATGTAGTCTCTGCAGCAGGCCCTCAAAGAGAGTTCTCGACTGCGCATGCCCACTGGACGAGCTCGAGAATGACTGGTGGAGAGTAGCACGTGTTCTATTGTTATGTAACCTCTTATGTAGTTGAGGGCTATAAAAATCTGGGCTTGACCATTAATAAAGGATTTGCCAGCTTGCACTCAGTCTGGAGGGTCTGTGCATTACTGTCACTGTACCGTGTTTTCCTGAAGCTTTATTTGGGAAGAGATTTTTCTTTCCTTTGAAATTGCAATGCAATGAAAACTCTGACAGATCAGCATCCTTCTCTTATATATCCTATATGTCAGCTCTTTCGATGGCCTAGGACATGCCATGAACATAAAAAAGAGGATGTTGTAGAGAAAAGAGAAGCAATGAGCAAGAGTAAGCAGCCAAACATTACACCCCAAAGGGCATTTTGAGGTAAACCAGAACAAATAAAAAAACCACCCGAGTTGCTTTCTGCCACTTCTAGCCTTGTGTAATCATCCATTAGCCTCACACTGCATAAAGAGACAGCTGAAAAAGCTACAATCAAAAGAAAAACATGACAGTGTTTTTTACAACCATAGAAAAACTGCTTAAAACAAGATGAGTTTATACAGAGAATTTTTCAAGCTGTGTTCATAGAGAGTTGTGCTCCATTAACATCGCATTTCATAGAGTACTCTCCAATAATTATGTGGCAAATATTGCAGTTTCCTATTGAATGAAGGCTTCTAATCCTGGATGTAAAAACAGTGTA
>NW_016690194.1:5807624-5837499 GCF_001604755.1 Lepidothrix coronata | reverse complement strand
GCAAGAGTAAGCAGCCAAACATTACACCCCAAAGGGCATTTTGAGGTAAACCAGAACAAATAAAAAAACCACCCGAGTTGCTTTCTGCCACTTCTTTCCTTGTGTAATCATCCATTAGCCTCACACTGCATAAAGAGACAGCTGAAAAAGCTACAATCAAAAGAAAAACATGACAGTGTTTTTTACAACCATAGAAAAACTGCTTAAAACAAGATGAGTTTATACAGAGAATTTTTCAAGCTGTGTTCATAGAGAGTTGTGCTCCATTAACATCGCATTTCATAGAGTACTCTCCAATAATTATGTGGCAAATATTGCAGTTTCCTATTGAATGAAGGCTTCTAATCCTGGATGTAAAAACAGTGTAGCTATTACTTTGAGAAGACAGCCACCAGAGCACAGTGAAAATAACACAGCATCAAACAGGGACAAGACAAGGGATGCCTCTTTAAAATAGATCACAGTATGCAAGAAAAAAGAATAAAGTCTTAATATATATCTGCTACCTTGAATTCAACAAACTTCATAAGCACACTCTATTTGTATCCTGTGACACAAATTCAATTTAAAATTACCTTTGCAATGCCAGAAGCAGAAAGGACACTGCCTCATTTCTAAATCTTTTTGTACAAATTATAGCTGGTGTAATAGACATCCATGGGCTTCAAGGTACTCAGTGTCAACAGTTTTCTTCCTAGTGGTCCCATGTGGGAGGCAACTGACAGCTGAGTGGTAGGGCTACAAGCTACAACATTACTGATTATGGAGGGTGGGAAGAATGGAAGTCCTTCCACTGGGAGTACCGAAACACATTATGTGTCAATACCATGATGAGACAGGTCTCCTGTCTCAAACCAAGATGACTCTATGAGCTCTATAGATATTTACTGTGAGGCTCCAAATATGGACTTTCAATACATCCATACCATTAGCTACATCCAGCACTTCTGCCTTGTATTGTGAGGTTTGTCTCATCAGTGCTAGTGTGGATCAGTTCTTGGGATTCCCAGGTGCACTGGGGGCTGGCTGGAGGAGAGCTGGTTCCATCCAAGACTGCAGTGCTAGACAGAGTCCCTGGAGCCATGCTTCTCTCTTATTCTATCAGATACAAACAAAAGATGACCTATTGGATGTGAAGGTACTTGCTTTTTGCTTCACTCTTTATATGGATCCTCCTGTTGAATGTACTGGACTCTGCAGTAGAAAAGATGTGGCCCAGCACTAAGAATTTATTAACCTTGGGCAGACTTTTAAATTACATTGTATAAGGACATTGTATGAGAGAGACAAAGAATATATGTCTATATCTATAAAGTATGTATATCTATAAATGTATAGGTATATGTATTTATATGCATATATAGAGACCGGAATCCTAGATCTGACAATAGCTTAGCTACTAGTAGGTGAGACCAAGGCAAGACCAGAATAGCCATATCCCTGCAATAACCCAGCTCACAGCTTCCTGTTGTTTATACAGTTGCTACAATGAAGGATGAATATGTGGGTTTATGTTTTATAGAACCTGATGAGTTTTTTTATTTCACCCAAGGAGGTCTCTGATCCCTCTTTGAATCCATTCATACTTTGGCCTTTGTGACACCCTTTAGTTTCACTGTTTAACTGTGTGTCTGTGTCATATGAAAAAAGCTTGCTACTTTTATTTGTTCATTTTATTTCTGCCTGATAATTTAATCAGAAGCCCTTTTCCCCAGATCAGTCACAAACACACTGTGTGATTTTGGGCATCACCTATAATCTATGCCTCGGTTCCTCATCTGCAGAGGATGAATAAAAGCATTCCCTTGGGCAGACTCCCACTAAACCCAAATGACAGTAAATACTACTTGTAGCCAGATATATTTAGCATCCCAGCTTACCTGATAAAAAGATTTTGCTAAAAAGAACTATGACTTCTGTGGGAGTATGTCAGGTAAGGAAGAATGAAGGCAGTGAAAGGACTTCAGAAGTGGACATAAAGAATGCAGCAGGCAGTCGTTGTTTGAAAGAAAAGGTGGTGGCCATCTTTGAGAGCAGAGAACAAAGCACTCTTTGTCCATTGTATGGGCCACTAGACCATGATGGCACAGACGAAGATGAAACTTTTCATTGCTATGAAAGGGTCATACAGACCTGCATGAGCTCTTGTTTTGAGGTCTCAGTGAAATCTGGTCAACAAATTCCAGTTGGAGCTTCTGAAAGTGACATTTTAAAGATAATTGAAGCAAAGAGAGGCTGTCCTTAATAACAAAGGAGTCCAGGAAAGCTAGACATACTTTAAGAAGAAAATCTTACAGGTGCAGGAGCAGGCCATCCCTGGTTGAACAGGGAGCTTTCATAGGATCTCACAGGAAAAAAAGAGTTTCTGGTTATTGGAAGAAGGGGTAAGCAACTCAGGAAAAGTACAGAAATGTTGTTAAGTCATCTATAATGAAAATTTGAAAGGCAAAAGCTCAACTAGGACTCAATCTGGCCATTGCTGTAACAGATAATAAAAATATTTTAATAAATACATTAACAACAAAAAGAAGGCCAAGGAAAATCTCCATTCTTTATTGGATGCAAGGGGGAACAGAGGCATCAAGGATGACGAAAAGGCTGGAGTACTTAATACCTTCTTCACCTCATTATCAGTAAGACCATTTATTCTCGGGGCTGGTAGAAAGGGACAGGGAGCAGAATAAACCCTCAGCAATCCAGGAGGAAGTATTTAGTGATCTGCTGTGCCACTTAGACAGTCACAAGTCTATGGGGCCTGATGGGATTCATCCAAGGGTACTGATGGAGCTGGTGGAAGAGCTCACTGAGCCCCTCTTGATCAATTATCATCACTCCTGGATAACTAGAGAGGTCCCAGATGACTGGAGATTGGGTAAAGTGTTGCCCATACACAAGAAGGGCTGGAAGGACGATCCAGGGAACCACAGGCCTGTCAGCCTGACCTGACCTCCGTGCCTGGTAAGGTTATGGAACAGATCGTCTTGAGTGTGATCACACATCACAAACGGGATAACCAGCAGATAAGGCCCAGCCAGCATGGGTTAAGGAAAAGCAGGTCCTGCCTGACCAACCTGATCTCTTTTTATGACCCACCTGGTGGATGAGGGAAAGGCTGTGGATATTATCTACCTGGACTTCAACAAAGTCTTTGATACTGTCTCACAGCATTCTCTTGAAGAAACTGGTAGTCCATGACTTGGAGAGGTGCGTTCTTCACTGGGTTTAAAACTGACTGGATGGCCAGGCTCAGAGACTGGTGGTGAATGGAATTACATCCAGTTGGTGGCTGGTCAATAGTGGGGTTTCCCAGGGCTTAGCATTGGGGCCAGTTCTGTTTAATATCTTTATCAATGATCTGGATGACAGGATTGAGTGCACTCTCAGTCAGTTCCCAGATGACACCAAGGTGGGTGGGAGTGTTGATCTGCTGGAAGGTAGGAAGCTTCTGCAGAGGGATCTGGACAGGCTGGATCAACAGTATGAGATCAACAGAACTGAGAACAACAGTATGAAGTTTAACTTTGCAAAGTACTGGGTTCTGTCCTTCAGTCACAACAGCCCCATGCAGCACTACAGACTTGAAGAAGTGGCTGGAAAGCGTCCCAGTGGAAAAGGAGATGCTGGTCGACAGCCATGTTAACATGAGCCAGCAGTGTGTTCAGGTGGCCAAGAAGACCAGTGGCACCCTGGCTTGTATCAGAAATAGTGTGGTCAGCAGGATCAGGGATTGTCCCTCTGTACTGAGCTCTGGTGAGGCTGCACCTTGAATCATGTGTCCAATTCTGGGCCCTTCATGACAAGAAAGACATTGAAGTGCTGAAGCATGTCCAGGGAAGGACAGCAAAGCTGGTGAAGGATCTGGATCACAAGTCCTATGAGGAACAGCTGAGGGAGCTGGGTTTTTAGCCTGAAGAAAATGAGGCTCAGGGATGGACCTTACCACTCTCTACAACTACCTGAAAGGAGGTTGTAACCAGGTGTGGGTCAGCCCCTTCTCCCAGGCAGCTCACACCAGGACAAGAGGAAGTGGCCTCAAGCTGCAGAAGACAATGTTCAGGCTGAACATCAGGAGGAATTTCTTCACGGAAGGGGTTTTTCCAACACTGGAATGGACTGCCCAGCATGGTGGTCTAATCACTATCCCTGGGCATCGCACTTAGTGCCATGGTCTAGTTGATGAGGTGGTGATCAGTCAAAGGTTGTACTCAAAGATCTCAGAGGTCTTTTCCAACCTAAATGATTCAGCGGTTTGGGTCTTTGTGCAAGTTTTGCATTTGTCTTAGTCCCTCTGGTTTCCTTGATTCCTGAAGATGAGACAGAGGTGAATCTGCAGCTCCATGCTGAAAGGGGAGCAGATGACCTTTTTTCCCACGCTTGGCTTACCCTCTCATCTCTCTCCCATATATACCAAGAAGATACTTTGGTGCAGACTCCCTAGGCAACAAAACTGATAATAGGTGAGAGCAGTCCTCCAAGAAGCTTTGGCTGACACCATAAGGATGCCACAGGGCCAAGGGGCTGTAGGGTCCCTATGGAAGTCCATCAGGGCCCTTGGCAGCTGGGGCCCATCAGACCACTGCAGCCAGTAGTGGGGGAGATGGGAGCCCCATGGACAGTCACAGCCCCGCACACTGGGCACTGCTGGGGATGGGCCAAGGCCAGGGCAAGCCATGGGCCCATGGGTGGCCCAGCTGGTAGAGCTCAAGATGGGGCAAAGCAGGGCTTTTAGGAGCTGCAGAACAGGCTGGCTGTGACTCTCTCCTGTCAGCTAACATTTAATAAACTACACTATCTGGACACAACTTTTAGTTGCACCTGCCCTCTCAACCCCAGTATTTTCTGTGTTTCTGAGTAGTTTTGTTAGCAACCTGTGTACATATGAAATAGATGCAAATATATGCTGGTAAGAGCGTTTGGTGCTGAGGTCAATGCTTCAATTCCAAAATGTGCTTTTACAAAGCAAAATTACAATGAATGCTATTTACATAGCAATTTTGACCTTCATAAATTAGTTAAATCATTTGCATTCAAAACACGTCTCCTCAAAGGCCTGTAGATTATACAGATGAAGAAGGCAAGCCTGCCTACTTGCTGTGGTTTCACCAGCATGAACGTAGGATCGGAACTTCAGGGATGATACAGGCTCTAGTACTGCCATATTACCTATATGGCAAAATTCCCACTGACTTTGAAAAGCTTGGAATTTCACCCTGATAGGTATCCTCACTCATATAAACTGTCCATAGTAAATGTTCATTCCTTTTCCAGTAAAAAAGTTTGCCCTTACTTGCTGCTCTGTACCATGATAAATAGCAGGAAAGCTTAACAAATGGGCCAGAGCAGCATCTGAAGCCAATGTGTTTGAACCCCATCTGCAGGCAGGATTTTCTAGCTTGTGAAGACACAGTGCTCTTTAACTTTAGTTTACAAAACATATACATGGAAAAAGTCCTTTTTTTCAGACCAGTTTTCAAATGACCTGCAGCTAAGGGTGACAAAGATAGTGCACACTGACTCTGATATTACTGACTATAAGGACATCTGTTTTTCTCTTGTTAAAAGATGTGTATACAAGTTTCCATAGTCTTTAAAGCCATTTGACTGTAAGTATATTGAAAGCACTGATATACGTGTCAGTAATGTAGCTGTAGACAAGGACCAGATCCACCTCCAGAGCATTTTTTGACAGTTTCCAGACTTTGCTATTGAAATATAAGTAGATGCTGAATGTGGGAAAGGCTAAAGCTATGTTGCTTGGCTCAGAGCCCAGGACTGAAAGATTTGGATTCACTTTACCATCTGAAAAATGTACTTCCTCACAGAACTTCAAGGGATTTCATGCTAAGCTAGGGAGAGCGAGGATAGTTCCAATGGCATGAACTGTAGCTCTGGATGTGACATATAGTATCTCTTAGTAAGCATTAAACTTAGTATAGATGGATCAAAAACAACAATCCCAGAAACTATTTTATTATTTAATTAGTCTTTCTTGTATTAATCTGCATCAAATAATGAGAATTTAGACTTAAGAGCAGGTCCCTCTGTGAAGTGTTTAGAGTTTCTGTTAGTGCACAGAAATTATATAGGAAATCTGGGCAAAGAAACTGTTGGCCAGGAAATTCTTGAAGCAATTATTACGGTGTCCCTTGCTGTTACTTGCCTTGGATTTTCTTAGATTACAGAATCAATGTCTCAAGTCCACATTTTTCAAAAGTATTACATAGGATTCAATATATTGTGCTATTGGGAAATTACCAGAATTATACTAGTAGAGCATACAAACAAACACAAATGACTTTTAATATACACAGTCACATATGTATACCTCGGTCCAAGCATTTTATTTTCACTAATGGCTTCAGTCATGCAAAAGATGGGGGTGTTCTGATGAAGCACCTAGGTTAGTAGGTGTGTGTTGTTTTATTTTTCTCCTTCCCATTTGCAAGTTCTTTGGAGAAAAGTCAGGCCACATGGCCCAAATATGCACCCTCAGGGCACTGGTGATTGGATCTGGTAACTCAGGTTCTTCCACTAATCCACATCAGCATCTGTCCCAGACACAGACTTTATCCTGCAAGTCTCTGTGACAGTGTGCAGTGGGAAGTGCCAAGTTATTATCCTCCTTTACAACTCTGAGTTAAATCTACAAAGAATGCAATAAAGTTAATTACTATGCATTGTCTTTCATTTGGAGATAAATTTCTGGCTTCTTGGGGCTTTCTTCTTTATTCAAGGGGTAAAAAATAGAAGCATTATCAGATACTAAGTATATCTATCAAAACGAGGACTGGCATTTACACAAGTGGGGACCTGAATTATATAGAACCAAGGCATCACAGAATCATTAAGTCTGGAAAAGACCCTTAAGATCATTGAGTCGAACCATTAAGATCATTGAGTTGAATCATTATCCTGACAATGCCAATTCTGTGACCTTTTTATCTTTCTCTCCATGACTGCACAAGAATAACTTGATGAAAAAGTAGAGTAACCTCTGGGACACAGTACCAGAGTCTTCAGAACTTTCTAGTCACCTTGTGCCTTTCATTTATCATGGAATCATAGAATGATTTGGGTTGGAAGACACCTTAAAGATCATGTATTTCCAACCCCCGTGCCGTGGGCAGGTACATGTTCCACTAGACCAAGTTGCCCAAGACCCCATTCAACCTGGCCTTGAACACCTCCAGGGAAAGTATCAGCACATAACGTATAACACTTTATAGGATCATAAGATAATTCAAGTTTGAAGCTCAACATCATGCTCAAAGCATGAAGTGGAAGGCTTTCTTAGGTTCTCTCAAAGCCTCTTCTGCCTTATTCCTTCTTTTCCCTTCTCCCTCTTCTTGCATTTTCATCAGCTTTGTTGCAAGTCCTCCAGTCACACACTCTATGGCTCTCAGTGTTCTGCCTCTTACCTTGGGCATAGGCATGTTCAAAGCCATTAGCAGTTCTGGATCAAGTGTGCAAAGTCTGTGAAGTCCCCAGGGGTCTGGATATTCTCTGGAGTGAGACTGAGCAAGGATAACTGCTTACACAGGAAGGTTTTCCTCAGTCCTGGCAAAGCTGCCAGTGCCAGCCAAGCAATATTTCTCTAACATCAGCAACCTTGCCAGGTTGTGTCCTTTTCTTAGTGCAGTGTGTTTAAATGAATGTGAAGGAAAGGACAGGCCTTCCCTCTCTCCCCTGATGCCTCAGCAGCTTCAGCAAGTCAAGTAAGTGCAAAAAAACTCTCACAGATACTGCTTTGTGGGTGTCGTGGATGGAAAGTTCGGTATCATCTCACCCTGACGAAAGACAAGCATTGAGTTCATTGTGGAAAAACATCCAAAGAGTCCAGAGAGAGGAATCAAAAGTACAAAGTTAGATTTTCAGCTTAGTTCTGACATTTAGAGCTATACATTGGAAAGGAGAAAGATGAAAGGGGAAAGATAAGAGGAAAAGAATTGATTGGAAGAGCTGCTCTTATCACTAAGTGTATGCTAGATTCAGGATCAATAACAAGGTACCATTCTCAGCAGGGCTTAGCCCATGGACTGTTCTCTTGAGGAACTGATGATGAAATGCAAAATCTTTTTCCTCTTAGCCATTTCAGACTTTCCTAGTTGCAATCGCTGATGAGCAACTCTAAGATTTCTTGCATGTTTTACTCAGAGAAATGGTAAAAACCACATTCCCAACATCAAAGATTTGCAAATATTGCTATTTTTTAGTATTTGAGAGTTCTTAAAAATGTTTGGCTCTAACTTTTCTGGAGACATCCTAGAAGCAGTTTGTCTTTTGATCCTTTAGATTTGGAATTTTCTCTGTATAACCATGGAAAGCATCTCCTGGAGGGTCTGCTCTGGAAATTTACTAAGAAAAGACTTAGCCAACTTACCAGCTAATCTCCTTTGATTCCTTTTACAGTCAATGTAGAGAAAGAGGTTATCTTGGAGAGAGAGGAGTAAACAAGTATCTGAGCAAAGCAATTTAATGCTGAAGCCATACATTCATGAACCTAAAGTCAGGTCAGTAGCAATTAGTAAATATTATCATGCTATTGAGGTTTAGTAGTCTACATGAAATGAGCATGATAAAGAAATGGCAACTTATACTACAAAAATACCTTCCTATTTGCCATTTCAATTTTTATTGACTAACCAGAGACCCAAAGACTCTACAGCTAAAATATCAATAGAAGCCTGTTGACCATTCTAGGTCTTTCTGTACTCATTGTGCTACTTACGAAACAGACAGAAGGAGAGTCTCTGAGAAAAAAAGTTAAGAGGGTAATCTTCAATCAACGGAATAGGAAACGAAAAGAGGATGTGATATATAACATTAATTTGACATATTAAGTGTTTGGTTATTGTTATTTAGCAATAAGACACCAAAGTGCTGGGGTATTTTAACTTAGACTAATGTGAAATGTGATATAAACTGAATACTAAGGATGACTGAAGAAGATTAATTTCCTCAAGGAATATGATCAGATGTTTGTTCCTAAAAATACAGGTAGTAATGAAATTATATTAATTGTTTCCTGTTTACTACAGCAGTGAAGTATCCTAGTTGCATTACTGGACTTCCTGGACATGAGATATTGCATAGCTGTAGATAAAATTGTAAATTAGGTTATCAGAGTTAAAAATTACATCTGAGGAGGAGTTCTTGAAATCTTTCTCTAAGATTCTTCAAATGCCAATCATCTCATCTTATTCTGCCAGACTACAAAGACTATGAATATTAATGATAACAAATTTTTAGAAAGGGCTGTTGGACTGTCTTTGGAAGAGCAAGGTTTTTTACTATTATATTAATAATCAAAATGCTAGTGCAAGATTTCTTCTGGGTGATGTCTACTTACAGCCAGTGGCATAACCCCAGAGGTGTACTGCAGGGAAGGAGAGAGCAGTAACTCTCCCACACTTGTTAGCTCTCTGCTGCCTGCAAGATGCAGGCAGTTCTTGGCTCTTACTTGAGGAGTACCTTGCACAAGCTTCTGCACCTGCCCTGGCATAGGAAGAGCTTTTCTTACACATTTCATTGTCATTAGATAAAGAATTTATCCTGGTGAACTTTCGCTCTTAACAAGGAATAGTATTGCCTTTTCATGGATGAGATTTAGTTTGGTGTGAAGAGAATCACATTTAATAACAGAAAGATTTTTTCACTGCTATACAATCCATTGAACGGTCAAAAGAAAGGTGGGCTGCAGATCCACAACTCCCTGCCATAGTTTGACTTGCAACTTATGTGGTTCCTGATAGAAGACTATCTGTATTTTATTAGTTTTTTTCTAATATTTCTGTTATTTTTCAACCCAAAGAGACAGCACTTCTCATTCCACACAATATGTTACAGCACTGGGGCAGGGAAGAGGGACATTTCCTATTTTTCTTGTCAATAAAATTTCTTAATGTTAAGGAAGAGAGATTTTGGGGGAATGTGGAAAACAAGAATGCACTAGTCCATAAACCTAACGTAATCAGTATCTGCAGAACACATATAATAACTTGATTTCCACAAATGACAAGTTCTGTGTAACTGTTACTTCATCATTAGGTCATTCACTTCATCAAGTAGGAATTTTTATTAATAACTAGCCTAAGGAAATGTCTGATATGCATTAATTTCTATGTAATTTAATTTTTTATGTTTCAGATAGGAAATAAAAATAATTTTCTGCCTTTAAAACCACCATTTGTACATTCATTTCTTATTCAGCATGATAGATATGCAAGTATACCATTATTTAATGTTTAGTCAGTAGACTATAGTAATTTCTTTGACAAATTAATATAAAGTGTAATATTTTCATAAATACAAAACAAATCCAAACATTTATGAGTATGAGAATAATTGCTATTAGTAAAGGCCTTCAAGTCAAACATACATCAATCTTTGTACAAGGAAATTACTAACATAAACTGTTTATTTTTTACCTCAGAAATCATAAATAAAAGAGTCTGCCAAATTCTAACCCACAGCATCATTTTAACTACCACGCTTGCACTGTTCATGTTGATATGCTGAACAGCCACAGATCACAACAATAGACTCTGGCACCTAATTATTAATTATAAGTAGTTTGAGATCAGTTTGACAGATCTGTGTTTGGTCAGGGCAGATGTAACACCTCATGAACTCTTCACAGACAACGAGTCACAAACACTGGGCAATAGGTTAAAATAATAACAATTCTGATCTAATAAACAGAGATGCAATATTGGTTGGTTGGTTTGTTTGTTTTGTTGGGTTTTTTTCCTGGAAAAAAATCACTTGCTGTTAGACACCTCCAGTCCTGAAGCAATAGGAAAAGCAAAGCTTTAGGCAGGATATATACACTATTCTGATCAACACAAAGATGTTAAGAGCAGCACTCTTGGCAGATACTGTTGGCAGGATCAGCAACACAAAACCAGAGTATTATAGAAGCGTAGCTCTAGATGCAGGAGGGACTCAATTCTTAAAAATGTAGCACTGAGGACTATCTACAAGACAGGAAAAGAAAATATGACAGGAATGACAGAGAAACAGAGGGGTAACTTCATTCAGTTGTTACAGGAGGGCTGAGAAACCAGATATGATGAACTGTCCCCATCTCTGTGGCCCCAGGCATGTAATTTAATCCCTCATACTACTGCTTAGTTGGATAGTTCATCCAGAAGGGGCACAGCAAATAGCATGGATCTGCAGAGCAGCTATCACTAATGGCCCTGTTTTCACTTTATGATCCTAAAATACATCTAAATTATGCTTCCACACAAAGAACTAGCCCACAGCATGTTGCAGCTCTTCCTACCATATACCCAAAATTAATTTGAGATATGTTTTATAATTTATAATATTAGCATAATGCTCACATCTCTACTCAAAATAACAGTACATAACATTTGTGATATTTGCTCTCTTCTGTTTCCAATTTTTTATTTGAAATCTCTTTCAGTACTTCCTAAACCTCTGCAAGCCTAAGAAATGAAAAGCCTTTACTGAAAAGCCAAAAAAGGAATGTTGTTAGTTTTTTGAAGCTGTTTATTAAAAATATCTCCTCTCCTTTATAAGCCTTTTGTTTGTCTGTAAAATTTGAAGTTTATTGGGATAAGGAGAATGCTGAAATGGATTTATCTGTGATTATGACAATCTGTGATTACTTTTTTCTGTGTAGCCCACCAGACTTAGTGATAAGGATTTACATGTGTAGTTTCAGGCTAGTGCAAGATTGCTATTACTTTAAGAAACTGAAATCCAAAAATCATGAAATTTGCATAAAGAACATGAGGTTTAAAGAAAGCAATACCTTTTGGTACTCTTTCACATTTTGTTTCTTTTAGGAAGTGCTCAGGTAACATTTTTAATCTTTCCTCTGAAACTCTAAAGACTAGAAAGCTACACTCAAAAGAGTGAAGTATGAACTTCTTGCCTCTTAAAACATCTCTGGGATTTGGATTTTAAGAAACACAGCAGTAGAGCACAAGACTTTGGACAAATCCATGAGAGTTTGCCAGGTTATCTGTACTCAGCCTGATTATTTTTTTTTTTTTGGTAGAAGTCATTTGTCAGAGCAAGCGTGGCTGAAGGAACTTAATAAAATAGTGAGACCACTGAAGGCGTAAAGATGGAAACCTGGGAGTGGGGGGGTGGGATGTTTCTGAGTTAAGCACTTGCTAGGAGAGGCTAATGGGAAGTAATGAGAAAGAAAGTGGATGAGAGGAGCAAAAGTTGTAGAATGAGTGAAATAATTCTTATTAAGTTTATGGCCAATTTATGTTTGCCATACTTGGGAATCAAAAGTTTAGCAAGGGTTTCTCTGTATTAAAGGCAGTTCTTTGAACAATAGAGCCCTTTTTCTGCAATTCAAGCTATCAGAGATCATTTCACTCCCTGTATAATTCAAAAAAGTGATGCCTTTAATTTGCAGCATAAACACTGTTGGCTGTGTGTATTGAGTTTGATTTAGATGCTTAGTATATGGCACAGTTTACATCTGTCAGGATTTGTAAGGAAAAGCTGCATAAATAATTCTAGACTCACATTTGAAAACTGGGAGGAGAAAACAGGATTCCAAATTGTCGCATAGACAGGCTTGAGACAGGAAAGAAGGAATTAAAGATGAAACTCTACCCAGAGGACCCTTTCACAATGGTCACTTCCCAGGTGAAGTGCCACTATATACAGCAGTGCAAGCTTAAGATGGAATGGCACCTTAACTCTGCATTTTCTACCCTTTTTTGCATTGATTTTACCCTTAATATTTTAACATAGTTTAATTTACTGATTGGGTTGATGGTTTGCCTATCTGTCTGATTATGCTGCTTCTCACAAAACATTTATCAGATAGAAGCACAGGCCTCAGTGCTATTCCTCTCACGCTATTTTGAATTTGTACTTTTTCAGCATCTCAATGAAACCCAGAGGTGTATCTGGACCATTCACTCTATGAGGACTTCACAGCACAGGTACAAAAAACAGTAAAAGACTATGGAGCTGTTGAACATACTGCATCTGCAAATAGCCTCCACTGCAGATGAGGTTCATTTGATGTCCAGGTACAATCTGGAGATCTCCAAGCTCCAAAACACCAAGATTGCCGTGAAATCTGAGAGGGAGAAAACTAAGATATACACAGACTGAGTTTTGTTAATAAAATAAGCTATATTTCAAAGAGAAGGAAATGTTAAAAATTAACAATGTCATGTAAGGGACAATATTTGTGTTATTCGTCCTTTTCTGTTTCTGTGGGGTCCTACTACCTGTCCTTCCTGTAGCGCAGATCAATGTGGCAAAATAAAAATCCACTGAACAGAGACATTTTGCCTCACAGGAAAAATTCATTAATCAATCCAATACACTCCAGCTGCTTATCTAAGCTATAAGTCTAGTCTATCAACATCAAAATACACAACCATGTTTCCACAACTTTCAATGTCATTCAATCTCAAGTTTGCTCCTGAAATTGAGTCTCTCAGCTGCTGGATTTCCCTCATCCTCTGTCTCACTTCTGAAAGGCATGAAACACTGAAGGATATATGAGGAAGTCGTATTTAGCAGAACATCCTCATTTAGGGGGGATAAACAGTGAGAAAATATAATTAATATCTGATAAAAATTGAGTTTCATCCATGGAAATTGATCAGTATTGACTTTGTTACTCAAAAGGAGCAGTTAGAGCAGAAACACTGGTTTTTTAAATTATTATTTTAATTTTTTTAATTTTTTCTTTTTTATTTTAAACAGTGATTCAAGCTGTTATATTAACCTCTTCACTGAAGAAAATTTAGTTCACACCCCAGAAAGTCACAGTTCAGTGATATACAAAGGTCATCAGTGAGCAGTAAGGGAATGGTCTGTACAAATCGATGAAGTTTTCAACAAGCATGAAAGAGCTTCAAGAGATATCAAAAAACAAATGAGAGGGGAGTTTGTCTAAGTGAGGACTAGATTTGGGGAGGTTGTCTGATGCAGAAGAGCCACGCAGAAGAAAGCATGGAAATGTTTCTTTAACAAGTGGGCCTATGCAACATGAGGATAGTTGGATGAAGGCAAAGGAGACAAAAAGGTTTATTACAGAGCACTGAAAAATGTGTTGTGGGAAAGGACATTATGACAGGAGGTTGGAAGACAGAAGGATTCACATCTTGCATTGCTACACAAATATAATCTTTTAGATTATGATTTTGGAAGAGGGAAGGGAATCTAATTACATGGTTAATTTAGAAATTGGAAAGGATGTGAGGAAAATCATAGCACAAACCCTCTGAGGAGAGGCTAGAATGGCTCAAAACACTTCATATTTCTTCTGCCTCATAATTAATTCTCTTGTCTCTTGGGACCGGTGCTCACTTAAGTAGGATCCTGCATAACAGGCACACTGTCCATCAAAGCACTGTTGTACCCCAATCTGCCTCAATATATAGGTTCTCTTGGCCTAGAAAACCCAATTTTCATCTTGAGGAAATTCCCAAATTGTTTCAGGCTAAGATTTTCTTCTGAAACAGTGCCAAATAGATCCAAACATCAATTTGTTTAACGAAACAAAATGTTCGGGAAAAAATTGCAGCCTGGAAATCTCATCCAGGAAAGACTGTCTGTATATGAAAAACTTGTAATCATATATATATATAAAGTAATTCCAGTATTTGATTTGAATTGTCAGTGTAAATAACAATATTAGTTGGGATCTGGCATTGCAATTTGAAGAACATTCCCAGATGAATCAGTGATCCGAATCTAAACTGAAATGAGGACATGAGTTGGAAAACACTGCTCCATTCTTTAGTTCTGCAAATTTCATAATAATCTGTACAGACTCCCACATGTCTGTGATCTATATTGGCGTGAAAGGCTAGTCCATAAAGTGTTGAAGCAAGCCTGGAAATATGAGTTGCGTGCACTTTTCATGCCCCTTTAACTGTATGGCAAGGGCAGGAGTAGTGAGATATTAGTTGTATGCAGAAACATTCTTGACATTAGGCCATCAGGCTTTTTTACGGGGTGGAGTCAGGAATGTGCCCTGTGAGTAACAAACCCCTTATGATTATGGAACTCCTCTTTCAACCCCAAAAAAATCCTAAAAATGAAACATGCTGAAATTTCTGCAGGTCCATATGCAGCTCAGGACATTTACTTGTTGGAGAAAATTGTACCCTTTAAATCAATTGCTATTTCTAAAGAGCTGGTCACCTAGATGAAGTGCACTGAATACTGGAACCTTTGTCCAACCTGAAGTGTGGGGTACAGTTACCTGAACCAGCACCTTATTAACAGGGGTAAGAGATGCACGCTGATCTAGTCTCCCTGAAGTGGTAAATACCATCTGACAGATGTTCAGTAATTTTTGCACGGTTCAAAAGAGGTGTTCAACATCTCACAGGAGCAAGCAACAGGAATCCACAGAAAGTAAAATGGAGAGTTCCTCCTCCTTTGAATAGGATATGAAGTTGATGTAAAAAAAAAAAAGGAAGTACTGGTGCTAACTTTTCCAGAGGAAGTCAGTTAATTTAGCCCTACAAATATGAACTGAAGTCAAGCTAACTGCACCTGCATAGTCCTCACATGAGGGAATTCAGAACAATGCTGCTCTTACAGCTGATCAGCCTCACAGAACCTCTATCCTAGTGTGAAACGCAGGGCAATTTTTTATGCCCTACAGACTGTAATGGTTTGAGAGCCCCAAAATCTAATTCCTTAGTCCAAGCTCCTCCCCCCCACACCTCAACCTAGTGTGAGATGGGTTTTCCAGACACCACACAGGACTCAAAAAGGGGGGGAAGGGATTATATATTACAATGACTGTACAAAATAAATACTACCATACATTATATACAATCTTAGCTATCTCTACCATGACATAAAAGTATTTACAATGGATCAAATCTCTTCTCGCCTCCAAATAAAAGTCCAGGAGGGAAGAAGGAAAAGATCCTTTCCACTCTCAGAGCAGCAGTGTCTTCAGGGCAGCAGCCTATCTCACTCTTTCATGCAGCAGCTGTAGCTGGATCTCTGCCAGTACACACGAGGGAGGTATCCAAGCCCTCGTGGCCCTTCGTCTCCAAGGGAGGGTCTTCTCTTCCATAGGCTGTGTTCACCGGGACAAAGATCACTTCACTACGATCATATCAACAAAGTGCAGAAGCCTTCATGATGGTCCCTATCTTCAGGGGATTCATATTCCCCTACAGAGCTTCTGTGCTCCACCTCAAGGCAGTGGGGGGTGCAAAAGCCCTCCTCTGCATTCCTTTGGCCATCCTGGTCCAGCTTCCAGGACACCTGAGCTTCTCAGCTCCTCTCTGCAGTGCTGCTGCACTTCACCCCTCCCTTCTAGGAGGGGTCTCCAAGGAGTTTGGGGGTTTTTGGTTCAGTTCTTACCCCAAAACTCTGTCTATGTAGAGCTTAGTTCTCTCTCTGCTGCTGGCTCTCGTCTCTCAGACAACTCTGTGTCTTCCTGCTCAGCTGCATGCTGGCTCTGCTGCTTCTCCCTTATCTCTTGGCTCTCTGCCACTTTCTCTGGCCAGTGTTGTTTTTGCCGCCGCTTCTGCTGCTCACGGTGGAGGAAACTTCTTTACCTTTCTAGCTACAGGTACTTAGCCCAGCCTTACGCTGTTCCAAGTCCCTGTAGCCCCCCAGCTGGGGGCTGGGGGGGGCTCAGAGCCCCCCAGGGGGCTCCTGCCCTCTCTCCTCGTGGCTCTACTACATGACTACTTCTACAACAACCACTACAACTACTTTCTTTTCCGGTCTAAGTGTGATATGTTTATATTTTGCAGAAGCGCTCATTGGCTCAAACTTCAAGGGTCACCACCCCCTGGGGATTTACCATTTTATAACTTCAGGGGGAAAACTGTTTTCCCCCACCACACAGACCCTGTTCTTAATTAAGTTGATCTTAGTTCGTAACAGTCCCATTGTTATCAATGATCTCAGTCCAGATTTGCAAGGGTGAGACTGTAAGCAGAGTGGGACCCATGCATGAGGAAGTTTTATGATCTTATTGTTTTGTACTTCCTAGTGTCAAGAGTGACAGAAGCAGATTCCTGGAATGATTGCACATGTAGTGTTAAATAGCCATTAGCAGACTACAGGCATGGTTTAAAAGTGATTACTTGTTCAAAGGAGTGGTTTCAAAATAAATAGCTGTCAAGAAAGTATTACACCTTGATGGGAAAAGAGGAATGTGATGGGAAAAAATTGCAGCCTTAGTGTGTATCTCATTATAGTATGCATAAGGAGAATCAGAAGTATGCATAAGGAGAATCATCACACCACATTTTTGAGACTACAAGCATTCTTAATTTTGTGACCCTAGTTCTCGTTCCCTGATTACTTACCAACAATAAAAATAAGATGTTAGCACTATTTTTTAAACTTTCTATCAAATAGATCGATTAACTCTCTGGTCCCTGTGCAAAAGGACTAGAGAAGATGTCTTACAGTTGTGTGGCACTGAAACTCAAGCAGATGCTAAATCTGACAAGGACATCATGATGTAAAAAAGCCTTATGAAAATGCCTGACTCCCTGTCACCCCACAGTCTCTCATTTGGTAGCTCTTATTCCCACACCCACCATATCAAACAGGTGGAATCATTCTGAAGGACAGTTTTGCTTTGATGGGGCTGAAGAAACCTTTATTACAAGAATGAAGGCTTCCTAAATGAAAGACTAGGAATAAGTGGAAAGGAAATGAAGTCTTGTGCTGCCCCTTCTCATTTTTTCCAGTGGAAGAGAGTTAGCTTACTTACATAAGCTTCTTGTTGCGTGTAATTTTCTTAAATCTGATTGAGGCCATCCATCACTGGATAGGATGATTTTTATGGCATTATTTTGTTTCATAATGCATTCCTCAATCAGCACTTTCCAAATGTAACTTTATTTAACCTATATTCTTTGGCCTCAGGGAGATCGTTCTTTTCTGTTGTCAGTAGCGGGGCATGATGAAAATGTGAAGGTCCCAAAATCTGTTCCTTCTTTAGGCTTACAAGTGTTAAAGGTACATTTGCAACTTGGCACATGAAGTGGGTATATAACTCTGGTAGAGATTCACTGAGAAACAATGAAATCTCATGTGAGGACAAATAAGGTAGTGTACATCTTTGCTCATAAATCTGTTTTTAAACAAAGGATGGCTTAACCTTTCAGCAAAAAAAAAAGATCAATTCTATATCCTTCTTTTCTTCTGGCACCTGAGCTAGGGAATTGAATAAGAAATTTAACATTTAAAATTTTGAAATATTTTTTGGAATATTTTTACAAAACTGTAATCTGTTATCTTATGGATCAGAAATAGAGTGTAGTTTGAGAGAATGATTCAGTACTCGACTCTCTCAATCAGCATTGAACTAGTAACCCAACATGGTATTATTTCCATGAAGAAAAATGGTACAACCAGGAGTATTTCTCAAAGAACAATTTACATTTAGGCTATTCATTGCAGTCAAAATGCTACTAAAATACAATCACAAAGTGCTCCCAGTAAATTTCATGCTTGATAAAAACCCTAAAAAATAAGTCTGTGTAAATATTAGAAGGCTGCTTTTTTTTTTCTTTTTAAACAAAGAAAAGGCAAATAGAAAACCGCTGGAATCTTAATAGCTATTCTGCACACAATATTAGGTCCATCAGAGGCAAAGAGTCTGGCATGCTTTATTGAACTGAGGTGACTGGCCAAATGCAATCAGCTGGCTGAGGTTATTGATAATGATGATAACAATAAGTTTGGTGATACAGGTGATTCAGTCTTAATTACTCCCTCATCAAGTCACAGGGAGCAGCTGAGCATAGTCACCTCTTCTTGCCATGATCAGTCACATGTATGGGGCAAGGTCTCAAGGAATTTAAGGACAAGGATGGTTTTGGTCTATGTTGCTTTTTAAGACAGCCTGGAGTGAAAGATGTAATAGGGTAGAGCCTAAGCATTGTAAAAGCTCCACTAGTCATCTCTGAGAGCCCAAACAGGGCAGGAGGGTAGTGAAGCTCAGGTGTTTCTGCAGTTCACAACTGGGACCAGTCAGAGGAGGTAGATTTGTGTACTCTAGGACCAGTCATTATTATCTCTTCTAGGTACCAGGTGGGGATGGTTTTTCAGTTTTTCTAGTTCCTAAAGACTGATTTTTGCTAAGAAATTGATGGATATGGTGTCTTTTGCTAAAAGAAATCCTTTCTCTTTACAGTATTACAAGTCAGTTGGCAACTCCTCTGTCATATCACAGCAGTCCTTGTGTAGACACTCTTCTGAGGGCAAAAGGAAAGGCTGGGAGGGATGAACAAGTGACCAAACACACCACTTTACACTATATGTATCATGGAAGCACAGAAGGAGGTTGTTTTCTCAATAGAAAGTTCAGCTTGTTGCTGAGAAATTTGTGGCCCAGATTACCAACAGGTTTTGCACCAGAAGAGTCCTCCAAAATTACTGTCTGTAACTGGCAACCTCTGTGTGGCCAAGGGTTTGTGGCACAACTTCTTTCTTCTCTGTTTTTATAATTCACATCCAGAAACAGCTAGAAAGCCTCTTCCCAGCAATATCAGATCTTTCTCAGGTTTTTATTATTATTGTTTATTATTATCATTACAAGTTTTAGCCATTCTTGCTGAGTGCCCTTTTTGACATACAAATTCCAAGATTTATTCAGGATTCCTTCAGTTGTCTCATCAGCCTCATTGTGAGTTCTTGATCTCTGAATGTAAGTTGCTCAAAAGCTTAAGATATAGCACTTACTCTGTAATGAGTTATTTTACGTTCCATGCTGCTTCCTGAAATTTAGAGGTCAGTAAGGACAAGGAATCTGTAAATACAAGTAACACCAGTATGAGAGTGAGTCAGATATTCCCTTTGTTAAAATAGTCTAATGATAACAATATGTTCCTTCCTAACCACAAGGGAGAACATTGCAACTTTATAGAGAACTCCTTGGTGGCTATCTGACTTCTTGTCGTGGATGAGTTCCTTGGCTGCAGCACATGAATCAGAACTTTGCAGGAGGGCATGACAATGTCTCAAGGACAAGCGAATTTCCAAGATTTGACATCATCCTTTCACCTAGATAAGGAACAGAATTAGAGCATGCCTTTGATGTTGTCAGCTTTGGCTTCATCCCTTTTACCACTTCTGAAGATGATCCAGCTTCCTCTGGATTGCGTTGGATGAAGTGTTTCGGACCTAATACTTAGACACCAAACTTTTATTTAATCTGGAAGATATTAGACACTACTCTTTATGAAGCACAAAAGGAAAACTGCGTCCAAGAAAATTTTCCTGTACCGTTCTTAGTAAGAGATCTTACTAAGGTAAAGAGATAGGGAGGTCTGAGAGGATTTCAGGACTTGTTTACAAATTCAAACCACTTTTTTGTAGTATCTCTCAAAGATTCATCTTTCCTCAGAAATACCTATCACAGTTAGGCATACTGACTGTACAATTCACCCCGTTGATGTGTTTTCACCAGCACTCTTATTTTAAAACTATTATGAATCCTAGCCTTTCTTTTCCTAGCAGTGCAAGAGATTGCTAGCAACATATTTAAGATGTCGCATGTCCTGTTAGAAAGTTCTGGACTTGCTAGAAGCCTCTCTAAGATTTGCCCAGCTTTTGGTCCTTGTTGCAACTGAAGTTTGGCTCCTGCAGAGACAGTTAAGATTGTGTTCAGTTAAAATGTGTTTTCAGCGAAATTTCGGGAAAATTGGTAGGAATTTCCTAGACATAAAAGCTGTAAATAAAATAATAATTAAAAAAAACCCAAACTGATGAACTGAACACTTCTCAGCTTTTGGATATTTCTGATTATTTCCTCATGAAGTATTTCTAAGTTATCTATTTGCACAAGTAAAATTCTGATTTGAGAAGCAGTTACAATTTGCGTATTTGAGGCAGGGTCAACTGAAGAACTTCCAGTCATTTCAGTAACATTGTACCAATGCACTCCAGCTGAAATAAGGCTTTACTTAGCAATGTACCCTCCCAAAGGACAATTGTGAGTTTTAGCATGTATTCTTCTTCCTCTTTTTTTCCTTTGAGTCCTCTCCAAAGCTCAAAACATCTGAGAAGGATGAACAGAGAAAGTTTGTGAAATGTGTGATCTTTCCTTAGATAACTTATCACTGAGACAGTGGAAGTTTTGTATTCCTTGCACCCTGTCAGCAGGAACTGGCTCCAAGATACGGGAGATTAGCTGAGTTTCAATGACAAAGAAACACAAACCAAAAATAATGAAAATAGGAGTAGAAAACAACAGCGTTTACCCAGATCATGTTGATGTTAGTTTTCTTGTGTCTTCAATTTTGTTACAAACCCTTTAAAGCTCATATTAAAGAGGTTGTTAAGTGAATCCAACCTGTTACACAGTTAATCACTTTGCAATATTTGCTACCTTATCACTAGGTTCTCAAAAGCTATTTAAGAACTACTTGATTTCTTTATAGCTAAAACAAGAAGTCAGAGACAAGTTGCTGCCATTTTCCCTTCCAATTTTTCAAGGATGAACCATAAGGTAATAGCTGAGGACTGCAACTAGTCCTTTATAATAAGGAAAGGTTATTTGTAAAGATGCTGCATGTTAAAATTCCCAATTATTGTTAAGTAAATCAGGCCATTGCTTTTGTACTCTAGTGAAGTACAGGTAGGGTAGTGTAGTGAGTATTCCAGTAGTGTTTCTGACCAACACATAATTTAAATAGCTGGAACACAGTAATTCTCACACCAAAACAATGCATCTGGAAATGCAGCATCTCAGAGCAGCTGCTCAGTCATTTGGCAGAAAGAATGGATCCTAACACTCACCCTGGCAATCAATGACAGCTCTGCATAGCCACAGGACCTGAGCTCAAAACTCTTCCATAAATATTAACTCAATTTACGAAACAGAATTCATCTTAGATCTACAGTGAAAGCCTTGTGCTCTGATGGTCTCAGATATGGTATTGAGTTTTTCTGAGGGAATGCTGATGATGCCAGCAGTTTCTATGTGGAAATTAGGAAATTATTGTGGACTCTGATACTTGAGGTGGTAAACACAACTGACTCCATCAATTTAAATACCATTATCCAACCAGGAAATAGAGACATATTGTACAACATGATTATGCATGACCACATAATCTCTTTCCAAAAAAAAACCTCAAAAATGCTGATGAACATAGCTTAGATTTTAAACATTAAAGAATCACTAGCAGCACTTGTAAATCACAAAGAGGCAAAGAATTATCCATATGAGTCACTGGGCAAGTGTGATATAATAATAAATAATTTGGAACACTGAGAATGTATATGAATTGTTTAAGTGTTCATTAGTCTACTCAGTATTTGTTGACTGTTGCTTACACCATTCTTACTGACAAAGAAAATTCCTTCCTAGTTATTATCCAGTTCAGAAAGGGCCTAGAGGCCATAAACCCTATACAGGAACATACAGTTGAGGATAACCCTGGAATAGCCTTTCTAGATTGAAAAGTAGCTTCCTCGCACCCCTTATAGAGTCAGGCATTCCACAGCACACATCTAGCACCCACAGTTTTGGAAGCATTTGCACAGCCCCCAAACCAGCTCCCACTCATACAAGTCATGATGCAAACTTCCAGTTATTGTTAATAGAACTGACACCCTCTTGTGTCCAGAAAAACCCAACTTTGTCTCCATAAGCCATTTTAGGGTGACTAATGGGTGGGGTTAACTGCCAAAGCTTCTTTGAGATAGGCAGCCTGAACAACATGGAGAAAAAAGGCTTAGTGCCTGCCCTGTCTCTCACCAGTCCACACCTGTACCACTCCACTGATAATCCTTTGGGGTCATGTTCTCTCAGCAAGCCATCTCAGGTGATGGGAAGGGTACCCACAGAGAGGCAGGGGCCTGAGCAGGGTCATTAGTGAAAACCCAAGGCCATAAGCTCAGCCAGGCTAAACTGCCACACTAGATGTAGAAACCAGCCCTGTGCATTGGCCAGATCAATGGTCCCCTGAAGGTGCAGCTCATGGTCTCCCACAAACAGCACGGTCAAACTGAGGCCCTGCTGTGACATTTGAAGGGATCTTCTACCTAAGCACAGCCAAGAGTCTGGCTTGCAACTGAGGCCATCAGATCAGACAAGGAATGTTGTGACCAAATTCATGAACCCAGGGAATAGCTACTCTGGAGCTGAGAGTCAAAATTTTCTTTACAGATGCCGCAGCAGAGAAGACCCAAAACTTGCAGCTGTTTTTGTGGTTCTTTTGTATTAGGCAAGAAAGGCCAGAAAGAAAACAATATAAAATTACCTTCTGGACTATCTTGGTACATACCTGAAACTATAACAGCTTTGCTTTAAAGCCAAGAAATGCCTCCCTATGATGGTGTGAGACCATAGGAAGCCACCAGCAGGAAGGAGACCAGCATGGGAGCCTTAGTATCTCACAGGGACAGCCTGGTATCACCATTTCCAGGTGCAGATCAGCCCCTGTGAGCTAAGTCCCAGGAAATCACAGGCAGGAAAACACTGAGGCAGCCTTGAAGAACACAGCATTTCACTGCACAATCTCATTTAAATTCCACCAGCCCCACCCCCTCTGCTAATGGGTCTCCCAGCCATCAAGGAAGCTTACAGGTTAATTTTGAATGTAAGAAAGTCTTATAATTGGATGCAAAGGTCCAGACGCTCAAGGGATAAAAACCACTGTTCATCCCAGGAACATGTTAGCAACTGTCAGCTGGTAGAAAGTAAACACATTTCAAAAAGTGTCAGTATGCCATAACACTGCATGCCATTCCAAGATGAACGTTGCTTCTAAATATATTTCCTGTGAGTAAAGGAGGAAAACAAATCTAATTTAAAGAAATAAAACCAAACCAGATGTGCACAAGGGTACACTTTAGGCTTTTTTTTTAATAAAGATTTTTCATCACTTTAGAGGTACCAAGTTAATAAATGTAACCAGAGAGCTCTTATGGCATTTGTTATCATTCTATTTAGCACTCCTGCTATCCTTTAAAGCTGCACCAATTTGCCAGTTTCTCAGAACATATAAATGAGTGTGGGAATGCAGCAAATACTTAAAAGTGATGAAGGTGTTTTAGACTTACCAAAACCTCTTGTGCTTTCATGTTTGTGCAAGGTGTGATGTTGAGCTTTGGCATATTATGAAAAATAGTTGACAGTATATGTAACTTATTAGACTATTGCCAAGAAACACACACTAAATGATCTGTACATTGAAGGGCCTCTGTCGATTCAGTTCACTGCTAGTAGACAGTTCTGGAGTGTTTTAACCTGCAATTAAAACTCCTGATGGACAGATCTTTTGTTTATTAGTGGTCAGTGCCGTTATACATCCTAATCTATCATATCCAGTATTGAAATATGAGTGACTGTAAGTCAGAAAGTATTATTGCTGGTCTCTGATGGAAAAACTAATACTTCTTTTAAAGAGGAAAAGCTTTAGGTAAGTGTGGTTGCTAAAATACCCTTTTTACAGGTGTGAACAAGATGTCAGTTCTTGAAGGTTGTCTTCTCACTACTTACTTCCTTCAGATAGAACTATGGGGGTAGGGTACTGTGATGCTAAAGGTGTTTGGCCGAAAGGAGATTTTGATTGACTTTCAAATTCTGGTCAAATCAAATCCCATGACACACAGAGGGAATTTCCAGATGTTAGTATAGAAACAGGTATGTCAGAAATAAAAGGCCACCAGAGGAAAACAAATGGGAAACGCAGATTAATTATCTTGATGACCCCCCACAAGACAGGTCGTGTTCACTGAGACTCACACAACACACCCTGTTACTTGTTACCATGACCATACACGCAGTCTTTGCAATTGCCCGTATAAATGACTGGTTGTACTAAAAAGTCATCTGTGAATTGTAATTTTGCACATAATTACCTGCAAATTTTAGAAATGCATGTTTTTGAAGTTTTGACTCTCTGTACATCTATTCATGTTAGAGATCAGGCTGTGAGAGTGGAATATGGAAATTCCTTTTTAAGATACTACTGTATCTAGTGACAATCAGCAGATATGGAAGAAGTGTTTCTGATGATGCTATATTGATGTTCTGATCAGTGTTATACTGGGAAGAAAGACAGGGAAATTTTTAGCACTGCAGCAGGCTGAAGTGGGAATGCCAGAATAGTGAACTTTTTTAGCACAAGTCTGTAATTTCTCTGAAGTGAGAAAAATGCTCCCTAATAAAGCGCATGGCAACCATAAAGCTGCTGATACCATAGTCATTAGACAAAAGGTCAAGAATCCATTAGCAGCTGCCACTGCCAAAAGCTGTAGGGCCAGTAACTGAGCAACACATCAGACTCAGAGAGCCCTGCAGATGACACAGGGCATCTGATAAGAATCAGGCTTTGCAAATTGTAATCCCATATCCCATGATGGATAACGCAACCTTGCTTTTGATTAATGTTTCCCAGGGCTTGGTTTATGTCAGGTGGCAATGGATCAATAGCTTTCCAGCTTTTAATGGGGCAGCCAAACTCCTCATTGAGATTTGCATATACAAGCAGTAGAAGTAAGTTCCTGCTCCTGTGCTCTTGTATTATTCCTTTTGACAGGTATGTTACCAAGTCCTGACCTCTGCTGTGTCTTCAGTTAGAAATGGCAGGATATAAGTCCTTGTTGTTAGACAGGCAGCATACTGCAGCTATTTAATGATCACTTTGCCCTGCCCAAGCTTTTCTCTCTAGTGTACAAGTACCTATACTGAGTGAGAAGCTCATTTGTCTTCTCCAGTCCTTTTCTTTTATTCCTCCCTCCTACCAGATTGTATATTTCAAGATGAGAAATCAAGCTGCTATCCCTGAATGACCAAAAAAATAAAACTTAATTCAATACCACAACTATTCATGATGGGAGGTATTGAATCTTGGTGACTTTCTTCACCTGTCTAGCAAACAATCCTAAGAGCAAGTGAAGAAACAACAATACCTTTCTTAAAAAGAAAACTATACAAAGTGCTAACAAAGAGTTAAGCAAATTTATATTACTGTACTCATGTGCAAGTCTAGTGTGACTGCAGGCCGCCCCCAAGCTGTGCTTGGGTGGTCCTCTACAAATTCATATGCAGCAATCTCTCAGTGGTATCTAGCAGTGATTTATGCAGCTGTCAAGCTGCCTTCATCAGTACAAGTGAATTTTGGGCACCATCAACTAATGTGGACTTCTTCATAGTGTCTAAAGTAAATGAGGGCCAAATTAAAAGAAAAACAGCCTGAGGTACCACCCACTCATCTTCTCAGTTCTTTAATGACAAGCTCTCTCTACAGAAAAAACATACAGCTGCTCATATGAGACCACACTTACAGAGACCCCACTGTCTAATCACAGACAGCCTGTGAAAGTCAGCTTTCAGGGCTTGGTTGGAGCAAGGAGAGCAGGAAAAGTTGGCAGAGTTCCACCAAAAACTAAAACAGTATTGATGGCAAATAAAACTGACACAGAACCAAATCAGTTAGTTTTCATAATAAATAATGATGCATTATTTTGTCAGGGAATAATATGAACCATCTGACAATGACATAATACATCCTTGTAGCATGTGCCTGTGTCTTTGTTTTAAATAGGAACCAGTGCTATAGTGTATCTTGGTCCAGCCACAAATGCTAGTCCTAGCTGGGGGCTGATCCCACCCAACAATCTCGGTTTTGCTACTCTGGGTGCACAAACACATTGATGTTTTGCAGAGGCAGAACAGCATCCCTGAGTCAAGTGTGAGTGAAATGCCACACTTCACAGTCAATTTTGACTAGTTTAAATGAAAATGAAGTGAGAAATTCTTCTTGACCAAAATGCTATCAACTAACAAATGGATCAGAAAAGCAGGCATATGCACATATGCACTCTCACAATTTTTTAGGAAAAGACATTTCATTTCCTCCAAATCTGAGAAAAAGTTGTTACTGGCAAGACCAGAAACATGACCACTCTGGAGCTTAATTAATCATCACTGATTTTGACATAACAAAACATAATACTTTCTGCATAAAATGACAGTCTCTCCCCATAATTGTACATGAACTTTTCAAGAGCCTTGCACTTTCTTCAGCCAGCAGAATAGAAGAAGCTTGTGAAAACAGGATCACTTATTCAGCTTTACAGAGAACATGTTTAAAATTACACTTTTCAAGAAGGCAGAATGAAGGAATCGCTTGTGGACACTGGCAGGGAAAAAAGTTGTCCCCAGGCAAAATGTGTATTAACAGCCCAATTCTGCACAAAATTATCTAAGTCTAGGCAATCTGGCTGAAGACTAATATGTGATGGACTAAAATAAGTGTGATAATCCCTAGTGGTTCCAGCTGTTAACATCTCCCAATAACAGCCCCTTAAGAAGATGCCATTCACCTAGAATTCAAACAGACGATGCGTTGATCTTGTCCTCAATCTTTTTTACAATTGCTCCAAAGTCTAGAGGCAAGTTGGTATGTCACAGTGTTTTGTAGCATCCCTCCTGAGAGAGCCGCCATGGCAAGGACCAGCAAAGGACACTGAAATCAAGAAAGTGGTGTTTCAACCAAAGTCCTGTGCCAGATAGATGGAAATAATTGACTTCACTTTCATTTTACCAGCACTGGACTACCTGTGCTGTCAAAGACAGTAGTCAGGAATTAAGAATTACTGAATTGAGGAATTAAGAATTCCTTAATTGTCTAAATAGTCATGCCGTGATTGTAAGAATTTTGCGTCTAACACATTCAGATTATAAGAACTTTTGCTGCCAAGTACAAATGTACTTAAATGTCTGTACCCTGTGCTAATACCATGTCCATTGGGACATTTGCTTTATCTCTGGCATTGAATGTAGAGTGAACAGCTGCAGGAACTGTAATAATGATTGTGGCCAACTTTCTCTTTTGTAATTCCCCTCTTTTTTCATTACTGTTTAACCCTGAATTACTGAACTTTGTCCTAGCCTGAAAATTGCAAGTATTTCTTTTCTCTCCCTGGCAAGCCTCAGACATAATGGCACAAAAGAAATCTCCAAGCCATCCTAATTTTAGAAAGTGGTCATTTGCTGGACAGTTCCCCAGTGACCTGACACAGAAAGCAAAAAGGATCTGGAAAAGGCACTTGCTGCTGTTTCGAAGCAGGCAGAGGCACTGCCTTTGGACATTTAGTGTGCTGCTAGAGATGGTGGGGGAGTGAGGCAGGTGCAAACACCAATGGCCAAAGTAACTCAGACTGTGTCCCACAATTGCCTTGTCTTCATTACTGAGACTGTGGGCAAAGATGAGTAATGGCAAGGAGCATTTTTTGCCATTGAATTAAAATGTAAAAAAATTCCTTCCAGTCAAAGAATTTCTGATGGACAGACTTTCTGTTTTGGTGTTGGTTTTGCTTTATTTATTATGAGATGTGTAGATTATAACTCACAAACTGAAGATAGTACTCTCCGTCCCATCACCATGAAGATGCTTTCAGGATTGGCCAGATGTTGGTAGTTCCTACACCAAAATAGAAAAGGTGATATCTGTGAGCTAGGTCTTGTAGAATGATAACAACTCTGTCTCCAGACTGCAATTAAATAGTTAGGAGCATAACCCTCTGACTAAGTGGTGTTTGCGGTAGGAGAGACTATTTCTTTTCAGTCGTGACGGGTTCTTATTAAGACCAGAGTCCTATGCTTCCATCCAAAAATCCAGAAAAGGTGAGACCGTCCCAGAGTGTCTCTTATTGGTAGAATACTAAAACACATTCGTTACACAGTTATATGAAGAACAATTTAAAATAATAAAACATTCCTTCCCTTTGGCAAAAGTAGATTAACTTCATTCTTGATGTACCAGAGTAAATACAGAGTAACCAAATGTTTTACTACCACAGCATTTTCACATTCTCCAACCATCACTGTATTTGTAAATGCTTAGTAAATAAAATTTTAAGACCATAAGTTTTACTGAAATCAGTCTGACTTGTGACTAACCATTGCAGAAGGCAACACAGAAGCAACAGTGCTCATAGGGCCCTTTTATAGCTAAGGGATATATTCTGGGCAGCATCATTTCACTGCCAGTGGTTTCAGCCATTGATAATAAAGCCAAGGCTCTCATCAACACCCACACAGTCTTACTGCTGTTTCCTGGGACATCCACAAAGGTCCTTTGCTGAAAGAAATGAAAGAATTTAAGTTATATGGTTCTGACAGTGTCACATGTGTGTGATGGGATGTAAGATTTTTAGGATTCATTGTTCATACTTTCTAGATCTGCAACACAGTAGAGATTTAAGAATACACTCAACAATATCATGGCTAGGCTTCGCGAACGAAGATTTGGGAAGGCTCTATCCACATTTGCTACAGGCACGCTGGTGGCTTATGAGGCCAATACATGAAAGACATATCCGATTGCAAAAGGCACAACAGAAAGATTCCTTAGATGGTGTATTCTGCAATACACGGTTCTTTCTGTGTTGGCTTTTTTCCTCGAGAGTGATCCTGCGTGTGTTCTCGAAGGAGACAGCTGCGTTATAGATGGCGTGTCTCCAGGCCTCCTGATTTGAGGCCAGAGTAGACCAGTTATGGTGATCAATATGGCCAAGGCTGAGATGTTGTTTCAGGGAGTCCTTGTATCTTCTCTTTTGGGCTCCTCTCTTGCGGTAGCCAGTGGCAAGTTCACCATAGAGCAGGATCTTAGGGAGGCGGTGGTCCTTCATCCTTGAGACGTGCCCTGCCCATCGCAACTGTGTTCTCAGTAACATGGCCTCAATACTTGTGATTGCTGCTTGCTCTAGAACAGATGTATTGGTTACGTAATCTGACCAGTGGATGTTTAAGATTGAACGGAGGCAGCGTTGATGGAAGCGTTCGAGGAGTCGCAGGTGGTGGCGGTAGATGACCCATGTTTCAGAACCATACAAGAGAGTAGACAGCACTATGGCTTTGTAAACACTGATCTTGGTGCTTTTCTTCAAGTGTTTATTA
>NW_016690194.1:5782433-5807607 GCF_001604755.1 Lepidothrix coronata | reverse complement strand
CCAAAAGCACTATATGCCTTTGCTAACCTGTTGTCTATCTCTCCGTCAATCTTACCATCCGAGGAGGTGAGGCTACCTAGGTAATTAAACTGTTGGACTGATTTGAGCTCTGATTGGCCAATGGTGATGTGGGGATGATGGGGGACTTCCTGAGGTGCAGGCTGATGGAGGACCTCTGTCTTCTTTAAGCTGACTTCCAGCCCAAAGAGCTGAGCAGCATCTGCAAAGCAGGATGTTAAACGCTGCAGGGCTGCTTCTGTGTGGGCAACAAGGGCAGCGTCAACACTCAGCAATATGACACATACATGAAGGTATGTATTAACTTCATTTTATTTTCTTTGGAGAGCTATGTTACTTGTCGTTATTGTATTTCTTCAGGTGTTCATTCTTCTCCATTAAAAGACAAACATTTGCCTGGTGTGGATGCTGCAAGTGCTATAAATTGCAATTTGGTGAATTTTAAGCGTGTTCTTAAACATCTTGCCAGGTCAGGATTTTGAGAAACACAGATCCTGATTTTAATGATAAGGTAAATCTTGTTATGAGTGAAGAAAGGTGTAAAATGTATGCATCTGCATGTGTGTGTCTTTGTGTGAAGAGGGGTCTGGGAATTCAGGAGCATGTGCACATTGCACAGCAGAGATCAACATAGAGGTCCCTGTAGTATCACTGACGGCACTACACCCAGACATAGGAAGAGAATAACCTGCCAGTATGGAGCCATGCCTGGGTTACCGTGCCTTGCTACAACGCAAGGCTATTTAGCTTGGATGTTCAACTGTGCTAATGTAGCAGTACTGCCTGCAAAAAAATACAAAGTTCAAGCTCATTTGGAAGAGATTCACAGATCTGTACTGTGACTCTACACTGGGTGGTGTGATGGCTTGGGTCAAGTAGATGACATTCACAGTAGTGTAAATGAGTGTGTCTTAACCAAAGATGTCCATGTTAAAGCACAGAAAGGAAAGAGAAAGTAGTAGAGATGGAGTGAAACTGTGTGACCCCTTGAAATCTCATCTTGAGCATTAAATGGTACCAACAGTCCTGAAGCAGATATGACCAGAGCCAATGTAGTCAGAAAAATAGATGACCTTAAACTGGAGCTACACTACAAGGACTTTAAACAGATGGAGATCTCCAAAAGAAAAGGACTTCCAAGGGTTGTAATAAATAAAGGAAAATGATTTAGAGCACAGGAGGAAAAGCCTTACTATTGGAAAGAAGAAAATACTTTGGTGACAAAAGCAGATATAATGGCTGAAAATCTAACGCATGTTGAAAAGATCAAACTCAGCAGCAGCAAAAGGAAAGGAGGAATAAAGAGAGCTGAATTCAGCATGAAGTATATTTCCAGAGGACAGAGAAAGATGCCTAATGAAAAAAGTAAGGCCAGAAAAGTTTGTCAAAGTTTCCATACCAAACAATTTGTTCAGCCAGCAGAACTGTAAATCAGAGACTATTTTATTTATGGCACAGATATAAATGAAACCTTCTAGTCAGGAAAACATTTTTCAATGTGTGCTGTATAACCTCCCATTCGTAGAAACATGTTATATCCAGAACTAAAAAAGTGTCTAGAATGTTCTGTAAATCAGTTTAATTTTACCCACAATCTCCTAGCAGTTCTATGGGTATCTCAACTTCCTCAGCTTCTCTTCTTCATGTTTGTTTCCCACAACATCATATTCAAATAAGACAAGAGGTTCTGGTAGCTTTCCAACAAATTAGGTCCATAAAAATGTATTTTGCATGACTTAAAAATGGTTTGCACTGTCTCACTAAAGGCAAACACACAAATAGATAACTAAATCTGTTAAAGGGCAGAAATAAACTTGGACTTGTGAATTTACATTTGAATACAGAACACTTTCTTCTAAGAACTAACTGTACCTCAAAAGACATATAAATTGCAAAGAGGCTCCTATGAAACCGTTTTATGAGTGGATTCAAGAACAGCAGCAGGATGAAAATACCAAAAATAGTCACGACTCCAAGTACTTTGTTAAGCAGCACTTTCAGTCTTCAATACATGTATTCTTTGCACCACACCGCATTCTCATGAAATAGACAACTCTTAATTTAAAATATTTTTTCTTATTGAAGCAGCTACAGTAGCTCTTGTCCGTGTAAATGTATGCAATTATTTTCCTCCAACAGCCCTACTCACTAGAGATGCTGTCGTATTTTGTCAAACAAATCAGATTTGGATTCAACTTCACATTCTTTCCTATAGTCACAGTGTCACCATGACCACAACTCACAAGGATTTAGTCCTGGACTTTGGGCTGCTCATACCTGTCACACCAAATACAAGGTAGATACAGCCAGCCTCTGCCTTGAACTCCTTTGTAACCCAGCTCAGGCATTTTCAGGCAAATTGTAACATAACCCTTGACCTCAGATGTGCTGCCTAGCTGGAGCTCAATCCTCTAGCAAGCCTGTGTTGACTCCTCATCCCATTTCATGGTGTGCCAGATGCAGTCTCAACTCCCTCTTCCTACATCATATGTAGCATATAGGAAACTTGAACGGCAGGTTCTTATGGGAATAGGTTTTCATTTCTATTTCAGCTCCTCACTGCTCATATCAGGACATTTCTTCCACCTTCCTCCCCAGAAAGAGGACACAGCATCCCTCAGAGGTTTCTGTGATGCTCTTCAGCTCTCTCACATAGCTCCAGTGTCACAGAACCACTTAATGCCAGAAGGACCCCAGCAGCAACCTGAAGTATTACCTGAAGGTAAGTTATATTGATATAACTTACCCTAAACAGTCAACTTTGCATCAAGATCCATCTCTGTTACTTTACCTTCTTGAGAGTGTAACTACTTCTTTGTTCTGGCAGATATCATAGTGCCTGAAAAGATCACAGACTTACAGAATATGCTGAATTGGAGGAGACCCACAAAGATCATTGAGTCCAACCTTAGCACTGCATAGGACCATTGTCCAAACACTTCTTGAACTCTGTCAGGCTTGGTGCTGTGACCACTTCCCTGGGGAATGACAATAAAACTTAGCAAAGCTTGAGAACTCTTGTGAAGTGGGAGTCACCTTCCCATCCAGGTCTCCAGCTCCGTGACGAGGTGGTCTTCTGTCCTGGCAGAGGTTAATATCTGGGGCTGAGTGCGCATGGGCAGGTCATCACTGCCAGGTGGATCTCACACATGTCTAGGTAGGAGGTAAAAAGCTCCAGAACAAAGAGAAAAACTTGAAATGGCTGCAGACCCTTGTTTTACTTTCATGAGATGGAGTGGAGATCACTAAACAGTCACAAGCTGCTGTTAAACCCCGATAATCAGTCTCGATATTCTATGAAAACCGGAAAGGGGAAAGGATCAAAAATGTAATCATAATTCAGATGGCCTATTCAAGGCTTTTCAAATTCTGGTGTTGATTTTTGTCATGTGGAAATGGTGCAGTACTGAATCAGCACAGTCTGCTCCTCTAGGATGCTATGGATAAGATGGGAATAGTTTTATGTAAAGAACAAAACACTATTTACTACAAACAATTTAAAACCAAGGTTTTTTTATCCTTTTATGGAGCCTTGTTTTCCCCAGGCTGAACAGTCCAAACTCTCTCAGCCTCTCCTCATGTCAGAGGTACTCCTGTTCCTTAACCATCTTCATTGCCCTCTGCTGGACTCACTCCATGTCTCCCCTCTACTGAGGAACCCAGAACTGGGCCCAGCAGTCCAGACGTATCTCACCAGTGCTGAGTAGAGGGAAACGATCTCCTCCCTCAACCTTCTGGCATTGTTCTTCCCAGGAAGTTGTTTTTTGCTGCAAGGGCATATTGCTGGCTTATAATCAGTTTGGTGTCTACCCCCAAGTCCTTCTCTGCAGAATTGCTTTCCAGATGGTAGGCTGCCAGGGTGTTTTTGGGGTTGTTCCTCCCCAGAGAAAGTCTTGCATTTCCCTTTATTGAACTTCATTATATTCTTTTGAAACCATTTCTCTAGCCTGTCCAAGTCCTTATGAATGGCAGCACGGCCATCTGGCTTGTCAATCACTTCTCCCTATTGTGTGTCATCTACAAACTTGGTGAGGGTGTAGTCTGTTCCAGTTGTTTAGCAAAGGTTTTATCAGCGTTGGTTCTAGTATTGATGTCTGTCATACACCACTGGAACTGGCCTACAATTGGACTTCATGCCACCGACCAAAACCTTTTGAGGCCAGAAGTTCAGTCAGATTTCAATCCACCTTAGCATTCACTTACCTAACCTGTATTTCTAGTCTATTAAAATGCTATGAGAGACAGTATCAAAAGCCTCTTTCACATCAAGATAAACAACAACCACTAGTCTCCCCTTGTCCACTGAGCCAGTCATTTCATCACAGAAGGCTGTCCAGTTGGTCAGGAGTGATTTCCTCTTCCTAATTCCATGCTGACTACTCCCAGTCATCGTTTGTCCCTAAATGGTTAGTAGTTAGACATCCGATTATAACTGAAAGTTAACCAGAAACTTGAGAAATCAATATATTTTGTCAAAGAACTATTTCCTGTGCTTCATGATTTTTACTACATGGTATGTCAAATTAATGTAATATGGCAAGTTCAATTCATTTTGTATAGCTGATCATGAATTTTTTTCTTGCCTCCAGTCTCTGTGATTCTCATGGACTTCCTCTTCTGGCCCAATATGTCTTGGACTACTTTTTAATTGCTCAGCTTCATCTTGAAGACTGAAGAGTGTTTCAACAGTATTCCAGCCTGCATTGGGGTAAGAAAAGAAATGTGTCCTTAGTAACGCATCTTCAAAACCCTCAGGAAGAAAATGAAATTTATTTCAAGGCCTCTCAACTCTTGAGGAAGTGATCCAGAAGATAATGAACACTGACCTTTATCTCCCAAATTCACACTTATACAGTATTATTTTAATATAAAATAATGTCTGCCACTCTCCTTGTTACAAGCTCCACTCTGGAACGATAGGTATTTTCTGCAAATGCTTAATAAATTTTCGTGTGCCTTTGGTTAGGATTTCATGGTTTATGGGTGGCCTTTGCTGTTTATCTCTCTTTGCAAGTTATCTCTCTCTCATATCTAAAGTGTCCATGAACATTCACCAATATATGCTGTTATGAACCATGGGCATTACAACAGCATCAAATGCAAAGAATTGTTAGCTATCTGTGAGCATGCTGTAGATGGTCTCAGCTTTGGAATGGGCAGCTTAGTTCTAATTTAGGCATCAGAATGCATTTGGATATATTTCCACAGGCTTGGAGACACACTTGAATGTAAATATGAACTTGAAGTGGCTGTGCTTCTGCATTTCATTTACCAAAACCCTTTTATTCCTCACCTGGATAATGCAGGGTCCAAATTACTCTTAAAAACTACAGTCACAACATACAAAGCCTTGTTCTTGAAACAAAGGATAATGCATGCCACTAGGGGTCCTTCTATATGTTTCAAGGTAACTGGCCCTGCTGCTAAATACAATACCGGCCATTTCTTTCATGAAAGAGTCATCCTCCTTGTGAGAGAACGGATATGGTGCTGATTGTTCTCTAACTGTAACTAGGATAAGCGAATGCTCTGTTTCTTATCAGAGTGCTGGTATCTGTTCCTCCTTTTGGAGAGTTCATCCAGCTGGTTTATGGCTCTAACAACTCAGCCAAGAGAGTGGGGGATGGGAATTAGCCCAACAGTTTCAGTAAATTACACACATTCATCACCCTCTTGACTTCTACACTCAAGTTCTTGCCTTTTATGGCAGATGCAGGGAAAATGATATAATGGTATGCCACATAACGTGTACATAGGGGGCTGGGGATGTATTTCTTCTATCTTTATTAGAATTGTTTTGCAAACTTTTCTATGGGAATTTGGAATTTACAGTCTGATAAGCAATTTCACTGCAAAGGATAACTGAATTAGAAGCTATGTCCTCTGTCAGAGTGAAAGAAAAGATGGAAAGAGAAAGGAATGGGAGGAGAAGGGAAGGGAAGAGAAGAAGAGGGAATGGCGAAGGGGAAGGGTGCAAGTCCGTACAGTCCACAGTCTAATCTTGACATCAGTAGCAAGATTCTCATTAAAGCTGAGATTTTATTCTGGGCCTGTGCTACAAAATGAATTTACACAGCTGCTATTGTTTTGTGGACAAAAGGTGGGTTTTGAAGAAATGATCATAGAAAGACACCATTGTCTTCACGGGGAGTGGGCTATTGTGAAAGAAGCTTACTAAATGAAATACTTAGCACTGTTTCCAGATTGTAATGGGAGTTTGGTGGAGAGATGGGAGATTTCTCTTGATACATTCCCAGCAGTGTTGAGGTTTCTTTTGTGTTGTGGAGATCTCATCATCTGGCTTTCTCTGTAGGATTTCAATGGAACATCTCCAATTTCTGCTAAATATGGAGCTGGCCAAATAAAGTTGCACAAACCAGCAAAATGCGGATAATCATGCCTAAGTGTGTGGGCATTTGCGATTTCATCCAAATGAATCCTAAGAGGAGGGTGTATGATCCTGATTCTCACTTCACACATTTTCTATCACCAAGTTATACTGTCACAAGTCAGTAATGATTTATTTTCTTGCTAAATTCTTTGCATAGATACTAGAAACTCAGTGCATTAAGCACTACCATTTAATGCGTCTTCTACCAGGGAAGCACTAACTCTCAGTGCCTTTAACATAATTTTTCAGGAAAAGTAGAAGAAATGCAAAGGTTATCCTTACACTTTGTTGTGCCCTAACTTGATATGGTGGTTGATTTTGATCCCATAGAGCAGTTTAAATGGATCAAAAAGGAACATATTTGTGTTTCCTGACTGCTATCAATAAATGCAAAAGCGCTAAGCCATGTAACATAAATCTCTTGGGAAGATCTTAATGATGTACAACTGCTGAGTTACCAACAGTTTTCACCATAACAATCATCCAAACACAGTATAAGCAACTTAGCTTTCTGAAACTAATTAACATGAATTCATGGGTAAAATTAGTGGTTCTCTAAAGTCTTTCCCACCATAATCTTCCATAATCCTTCTTCTTCAAATTACACTATTCATTATTGGCCATATCTTTATGTAAGTTGAACCTACACATACATCTATACAACCACTGATTCTGAACCTTGCCTTGGATTCACAACAGGATTCAGGTAAGGGAAAACTATATTTGTTCAAATCCATACATTTCTACACTTCAAAGCTTGCAAATCCACATAAACTCTTTCTGACACAAAGCTGGTAAACCTGTTCTGAATAAAAATAAGAATGTCTCACACAGCTTTGTCACACCACCTTGCTTTTTCACTGTAGTAAATAAAATTTCTCCTACACTCTAAAAGTTGACTGAAAAAACAGATTTATTTTAGTCTGGCTTTGCTCAGAAGGTTCATCCTTCAGTAAAACTGCTTGAATTTTTCCACTGATATATTTTATCTTGAGTTGGAAGATTTCTAGAAATGCTCTTTGGAAGGCATGTCTGGAGGTCATTGAGTCCAGCCTTCACCTTAAAGCAGGATTATTACCAACATTACACCATGTCAACCCCCTCTTTACTTTGATGTTATTTTTTAAAAGTCAATTATCCCACAGTGGTATCTTACAACCACAAAATAAAACAGAAGAAGAGGGAAAGACTCACTGAAAACATCTAAAGGCAGATGGGAAATAGTTTGGCCTGGATTTTAATAGGGTTTCTTACTCTCTGTCATGCAAGAGTCTCTGTGTCGAGTGAAAAGCAATTAGGGAATGGGCACATCAAACATGCTTGATGCGGCTGCTGAGAGAACAGTGGTAAGCATCCACTTTGGAGTGGAAAAATGAAAATAAAACAACTAAAATACGTAACAAGCTACAGTTACCGAGTCAGCAGAAAAACTTCCCTCTTCAATGATTTACATCCTGCATGAATAGTTTACTACTCTTTTGGAAGAAATTACCTAGCCCAGCGCAAGACAGCAAGAGTTAACAAGTCACTGCCCACAAACCCTGGCAGAAAGACTTGGAATGAAAAATAGTAGAAATCACCCTAGATCCTTTTTTCTTTCAAATAATCAGTTTCACCTGATTAAAGAATGCTGACAAATGACAAAGAATGCTCTGGATAGAAATCTGAAATTGTGGTGGGTGGCATCTGAAGGATTGTGGCTTCCTCGTGAAAGCTTTCCTTGCAGATGGCTGGCACTGCAGTGCAGGTTGGTGTGCACTGGCTGGACTCTGGGCCATGTCACACTGCAGCTAGGACCAACAGCATTCCAAAGGGTGAAAAAATACACAGTATCCTGAAGGGTCAAAACGCAAGGCAAGCTTGAAACTTTGGTTACAAAAAGGTCAGTCTTTACAGAGAAGGCAACAGAATGGTAAGCAGCAGAGCTGCATTGAAGTGCCTTAGACCCCAATTGTTCTGTCCTGCCCCTTCACCCTAAGTGATTCTTTCTTCAGCAGCTGCTCTAAGTAGCTTTTGGGTGGCCTCTGACTAGTTCAAGTCAGCTGCTACCTTCCCACCTATCTACCCATGCTCCCAGGGAGTAGACAGGATGGACTTGAATAAAGCCAATCCTCTCCCACCAGAAGGAAAGCAGGTCTGCAAGGGGCTGCTGGGTACAGCTACAGTGTGTGGTGAGGACGACAGGGGATTTTCTGGCTCTACTAACTGCATGCAGAATTATTTGACTCTGAATCATTTCAGGGTAGCTTTGTGGGTGTTTTAGTGATAAATGACTGCTGTAGACCACCTGTATATATAACACAGGAAGAGCAAAATGGCAGAAAAAAATAGGGATTTGCAGAGAACTGCAGATTTACTGTATTTTGACCATGCAATCCATTACTCAATGTGTTTGTACCTAATGTATACACCCATCAGTATATAGTCTTGCAGAGTACTTTCTCATCCATCTCTCAAAAGTGCTCAGAGCACTTTATATGTGCACTTAGCTTCTCAGGATTAGCAATGGGATATACTGAAACGTCTTAAGTTCAAGGATGTCAGAGATGTTTGGGGGATCCTGTGAGTTCAGAATGTTAAAGTTCACAGCTCATGCATGAAGCATGTGAATCCCCCCAATTTAGTATGAGGACAGCAGCAGGACAAAGGGTTTGTCGCACATGCTGAGTCATTGGAAACATGATCACATGAGTTTAGACTAGTCTATATAACCAGTGATAGGGCCATATCTAGTTTCTAATGAGTTTCAGCTGGTCTTGCTCTGGAAATATAGAGCAGCTGCTTTTCAAAGTTTTGTAGAATGCAGTATAGGCAACATAGATGGAATGCTAGATTAACTTTACCTTTAAGCTTCAGAATTCACCACAGGTCCTCTTTAGCTATCTTACTGCCATATTCACATGACCAGCAGAGGAGCCAGACATCCAAACACAGCGTTGGGGACATACAGTCTTGCCTTTTACAAGCTAGGAAAACCTTGCCCAGTAACTTCTGCACGAAGATTATAGTTTCTGTTTGAGCTTTATGCATATCTTTTAGAATAACTATTCAATTATGACTTTAAAATATCGAGCCTGTGAAAATACATCACATCTATACCCACATCCCTCCAAAACTTGAGTACTTTCTCTTTTAAAGATTTGTGCTTCATTTTTCATCTGCTTGTCTCACTCCAGCTTTCAGACATTTGATCTCAATATGACTTTTTTTTCTGTTAAATCAGCTCCTGTCATGATCTGAAGTATTTTTCTATGTAAGCATTTCTAGGCTGGAATTAATTCACTTCTAAATCTTCTCTTGGATAAATAAAATAGACTAAGTTGCTTAAATCTTAATCTGTCAGGCATATTTTATGAACTCTGAGTTGTGCTTATAAACCTTCTGAGCACACACCGGTTTTTCAGTGTCTTTTTTGAAGTGAGGACACAAGGTCTCTATTGTGGTAGTGCTCTTATTCATGTTGGAGACAGAGATAATAGCCCTTTTCCTATTTTGATTACCTCTTGCTTCTGCAATGAAAGATGATATTCACAAAATTAACTGCTATGTTGCCATAAGACCACATGTTTCATGGGATGCCTAATATGATTTTGATCCATTTTTCAGATTGATCCACAGAGTAAAGTTCCATATTTCATAAGGAAATTTTATCCAATGCTTTGCTGCCATTATAATCCAGCACCAAGATATTACTCCGTTTACTAACTGACTCTTATCAGTACAGATGGATGATGTAACCAAAAAAGCTATTTACAAGTTCCTCTTCTTGTATTCTTTCTTACTTTCATTAGCACTGGTTTCATAAGTCCTTCGCACACACTTCAAAAGTCATTGGTCAAAATTTGGTCAAAATTTGATCTCTGACAAACACACCAGGAATAATTTTTGAGCATGATGATTGGCCATTTTCAGCTGTTTTCAAACAACTTTTAACAAATGGCTGTTATACTCTCTGTTTTTAAAATTGCCTTAAATCTGGAATGTGTTTCTGCACACCAAATCAGACTCAGTCAATATTCTGTTGTTTCTCTTTGTTACCCATGCAACCCTAATAATGAAAAGCTCTTATAGATTCTGCAGCATCATAACTGTGCTTACTGACGGCAGGACACAAATGTACCAGATCTAGCTCCATATGAATTTGCCCAGTCCACTGGGAGACACTGTTTTCTGCATTAGACTGGCTGATGTGCCACCAAAGTGCTTAAATGGCTATTGCCAGTTCCCACACTTTACACTTACAGATGTCAATAGCACAGAGCAAACCCCAGAGCTGGTTTAGGCAATGCTGGTGAAAAGCTATCATGATGATGACAAAGATAATCTAGCAGTACTGTTATCTCTCCAAAAATCAAATTTCCTCTGAAAGGACACCAAGGTTATATTGTTAGGCCTGTTATCAAAAAACTATCTTAAATGAGTTGCTGTAATAACCTTTCTGCAGCTTCACTCAACAGCTATGCCAGGCTACCCAGCTACATAAATACTGTGATTGTCCTATTTAAATTTACAAATATTGGCATCAAATTAGAATTTTCAGTCCTCTGCTACTCTCTCAGGGTTGATTTATAAGAAAATCAGCACTAGCAAGTTAGAAAAGCTCCTTCCATCTAGAGAGAGCTGTATGAAAGTCTTCCATTCTGTTTGTCCTAAGTGATCATTTCACTGTGAGATTTTTTTTTAGAATTCCTCCCATTATCTCACCCTTATTTACCAGAGATTTTTTTTAACTAATACTTTTAACAATGGTTTGGTATGTCACCTCCTGTGTGTCACAGTGCTCCTGCATCAGAGAGAGAGGGAGCCCAGCAAAGAGCTGTGGGTGTATCTTTTCATTCAGTCATGCCCCTTCCTGTGAGCTCTGCTGGCATCGGCTGATCTGATCACTTACCTGGCGTAATCTAAGATTCAGGGCTTCACTTGATTTGGATAAATACCATGTGATCGAGGTGCTTACCTAATCCAGTTCACATGAAACTGTACCCCTGCACCACATTGAATGCACAATGGGCCACAGATCCGTACATTCTCTGGCCACATGAGAAATGCCATAAAAACGGGATGCCATACCTGCTATTTCTGTGTTCAGGTAGAAACTGCTAGCAGTAGGGTGAAAACCCCAAAAAACAAGACAGGAAGGCATAAGCATAACACTTAGATGGCATAAATTAATTCTGTTCAGGTCACTTTGCTTATTTCTACCTCTTTATATTTTTTTGGTGTGTTAGTTAATCCCAATGAGAATTAAGGACCAGCTGTGCATTTAAACTGTAGCTTCAGCTGAATCCTGTGAGTCAATGTCTTGAGTAACCTTTGAAAGTAAAGGTAAGGGCCACGTAACACACCTGATGTGCAGTTCTAGGGAATCATGTTGGAAACCCGCACAATTTTATGGTCAGTGTACTGTTCCCTTAGCCACAGACACGGTCAAATCCCATCAAAGGTGGATGGTAGATCAAACACGTGATGGAGTGTTCAGCAAAGTGAAAGCTACCTTTGGTAAACCACACCTCTAAAATGCTTTAATTAATACATTCGTTGTTTTGTTTAGATATTCTAGAGGAGATTATCTTACATGAAATCAATTAGAAGTACAGATAAATTACTGTAAAGATAGTATAAATATTTAAGGTGTTACAAAATAATTTTGTGTCATTAGATTATGTATACTATATTAATAATTCAGAGCAATGTTTAAGAATTTTTTTTCAACTAGAAGCACCAGATTAACTTTAAGATGTAAAATAAAAAAGATAGATGCCACTGCTTCATCTTTACTGTACAGCTGACTGAAATCACCCCTAGGTAATGTGACTGTACCTCTTCTACACTGAAAAAATTATAGTTTTTGATAAGAATCCATTAAGTTTTAAATTTTGCAGAGGATGTGATCTCTTGAGGCTAGTGAATACATCTTCCCCATCTCAAGCTATTACCCTAGTATAGTTCAGGTACGCAGTGTGAGTTCCTGGTATCTCTTTCTGCCCATTATCCTGGATCCTGAGATAAGTATGGTATCTGCATAAATGAGGCATTATGGAAGGAGAATATGCTATGAACTATGAATTTAACTTGCCAGATTAAAGAAGGGTTTCTCATAAGAATCAAGGAGAAGAAAGTAAAATAATTGTTTGCCATTTTAATAAATAGTCCAAGCTGCCTTTTTCTGCAAGGCAATAGATTCCCTTTTTTCCCAAATACCAAGCTGATAACAGGATTTTGCAAACATTGAACAGAACTAAAAATCAAGTTTCTCTTGGGAAAACTTACATACAGAATTTCAGAGTGCTGAACCAGGGAGAAATGTTTCATTTGGAAGCAGTTTGACAAACAAACTTGCCAAATTCTGTGGCTTTCAGAAAATTGTGTTTTAGTTGCTCCATCCCATCTGCTCCCACATGACAACTATATGGTTGTGCTGCATTACATATTATGCACTGTAATCCAAATAGTCCCTCATGGTGTAACACAGAGGGATTGTATCCATTATGCATCCCACCAAAATGTCCTGGCAGACGGGAGAGGTTATGTGGCAGCTGAACCACAATTTCCATGAAGCATCACAGCAATGCAGAAGGTTTTTAACATTGGACAGAGCAAAAAAATTATGTTTCCCATTGGGAATGTAGAAAAAATTCCTTTTGATTAAAAGTGTTTTGATATTTCCAAACTGAAAGAACTGGGCCAGCCTTCACCACCCCCCTCCAAGTCTCAAATTTTCAATTTCAGAACAAAAAGTTTTCGGAAAGCAAACTCTTTACATGTTTTAAATAACATCATAAAATAACAGCTTATTTATTAAAAATGTTTCAAAGGCTGAAAATCCTAGATCTAGGGTAGAACGCACGTCCCAAGGCTCAATCCACATTTATTTTAAAAATTAAGTTGAAATGTGTCAATATAGTTTTACCAATCAGTGTGGACCAGTGGTTTGGCCCCATTAATCCTGTCTGGTTCAGCCACTTTGAAATTATTTTACTCTGAATTAATCCTAAATTACAGCATTTGAACTGCTTCAGTAATATAGTTTTTTGCCCAATATGTGTATAGGTTAATAGTTGTGTGGTGAGGCAAAAACCCAAAGTTATGCTCAATATATACCAGCGGAATGCTGACACTAAAAATGCACAGGCTATCTCTGTAACGTCAAAAATCTACAGAAAAAAACCTTCATTTTTCATATTCTCATGAAGATGTGACAATCACTAGAACTGTTTCCCGCCACCAGAAATGGTCCACTAGCCACACACAAAGATTTTATTGAAAGGCATCCAGATTTTTTATTTTAGATCTGCCAGGAAGGGAGAATCTTCTTTTTCTGCCACAGCATTTTCAGACCTCTGCAGCAGCAGGTATGGGTCAGGGCCTAGATTAAGATCAGCAGGGCCAGGATGAGCATTCCTGATGATATGCAGCTCCCCAGGGAAGGAGGGGCAGCCCTTGCCCCCAGCCTCCCTACACCAGCTCTTCCCAGCCAAAGAGCCTAGCCTAGGAGATGGGACATATTCAGGTCCTGACACTGACCTCCAGTCCCAAGGCACTTTCACTGGTCATGAGGGGCGTCATCCAAGTCAGGATTTTTGACAGTATGGCTGCTCTGTGCATAGCTACACCATCATAGCTCAAGTGAGGGATGATGTGCATCACTGCAAATCACAAAACTGGGAACAGAACAACTTGAATTCTCAGTATTTTATTTCATGTCTGACTACAGCAAGCAGCCATGTAAAATTCTGCAGGAATTTTATGGTAGACTATTTTGGTCAATAAAGCTGGTTTTCAGTTTGTTAAGCCTGACCTGATGCTGTTTGCTGAGATAGAAACTCGACCAGAATGATTAGGCACAGAGCCAGCCTGCCAGGAGCAGATCCTGAAGCTACTTTGCCAAAAAAAGCAAACTATCTTTTATTGGAAGCAGCCCAGAACAGCAGAGCAATAAGTGTAAAATCATGTCTACCAATAAGGTAGACATGAAGTGCTGGGGAGGTTTTCTGCTACAGTAATCACTGAGAATTAAATAGTGCTGGGTCTGGTTGTTCCCTCTCTCAACTCTTCTAAAGAGTTTTCTACAGTAGAGTCTCAGCTGGCTGCCTCTAGAGTCAGCAAAGAACTTCCAATTTGCTTTAATGTGAGCAGAATCAGAGCAAAGAGCCAAAATCTATACACAACGTGATCTATACACAACCACGCCAGACCATCATCACTCTCTGTTTCTCAAAGTAAGAATAAGAGATGTCAGAAGTAATTATCTTGCATCATGTTAATCATCTATCTAGAGGGCATTAGTACTGCACAGGTAATCCTTCTTGTCTGTATCTGTCTCGACAGTTTAGCAGAACTTCTGTCAATCCTATAAACCACTAGGTTCTCTCAGCTTTAGAACTGAGCACCCACACAGTTCTGTGCCAAAATTATGGATAAAGGCAGAATCATCAGCTAGCCATTCACAAACTTTGTCAGTTGCTTTTTCCATTCCCTTCTCTACACAAAGACTTCTTGTGCTAAATTGGTTCCTCCAAATAAGTAAATGGGAAATGTAAGGTATATTTAGGCCCCTTTAAGATTTTTAAGGCAATAAGAATTCCTTATTGACAAGAAAGAAGGCTGCAAAAGCTTATAATTTTCTTGTAAAGTGTCATTATTTTTACTCATATAAAAACAACAGAAAAAATAGAGCTGGGCTCCTCTCTATTATTAAAGTAAGCAGGCCTAGGTTTACAAAAAAGGAGATGAACAAGTGCTTTAATCCTTTCTCCCCAACAACGTTACTTCTTCTAGTGCAATTCTATAAAGCAATGAAATGTCTGGTGTGGGAACACAGACAGTTTATGTAGGACCCCCTTTTTCCCTTTGCACAGGTGCATCTTCCTTCCAGAAAGCAGGGGTAAGTCTGCAGTGCTGCAGAGCATATACGTGTGTCTTGAGTGTGTGTGTGCACCTGTCCCACCGCACGGCCCATCCTGCAGTGCAAGCCACACCGTGTAGTCGTGGGCTAGTAATTTCCACTTGTGTTGAGGCTACATCTGACTTTGTGATAAGGAACTGACAGATATATTAATCTAACACTTCCATTTTAATGGCAGCATAGTACCAATATGAATTATTCAAAGATTCCTTCAATATTGCAAAGTGATTGTTTGGAACAAGATATATACAAAGGGCTGATGGAGAACACAAAGTGCATCATGTTAAGATAAAACACTACGAACAAAATATTCCTAAAATTACTGGTTGTTAAACTATCACTGTTTTAACATAAAACACTGCGACAGAAGCTGGTCTGAGGCAAAGACTTGAGGGACAGCCAAGACTACTTGAAACAGTGCTGCAGGTATTTCATGCTTAGTGATGATGACATGGGAAAGCAGAGAGACACCTTCATGATAAGTGAATATGCAAATCAGTGTGCAAGCTCTTCTACTGAATAGAGCTGATTGGAGCTTAATGCCCTGAGCCATTTTTAGTGCAAAGACAGCAGGTGCAGGTAGAGCATTCTTATAATTCCAAAATTAGGTCTTTAAATCTTACTTTAGTTTTAGTTTTATTTAATGACACTGAAATTTAAAAAAGGGGATTGACTTAAACATCTAATTCCACAAACAAAACATACATATTTTTTCACCTTCCCAGCTTCATGACAATCTTTGGAGTTGACAGAGAATATTTTTCATGGTTTTGTTAGTGTGTCAGTCACAATCACAGAATTACAGAATGAGTAAGGTTAGGAGGGACCAGAGGAGATCATGCAGTACAACCTCTCTGTTCTGCCAGGGTCATCCTAGAGAACATTACTCAGGGTTGTGTCCAGACAGACTTTTAATATCTCCAGTGAGGGAGACTCTGCAATCTCTCTGTAAAATCTGTTTCAGTGCTCACTCAGCCTCAAAGTAAAGAACTTCTCATGTTTAGGCAGAAATTCCTGTGTTCTAGTTTCACAAGTCATACAGCAAAATTAGTGGAAGACATGCAGCAGTAAAAGGCACCGCTAGACAAGCAGAAAGGACAATTTTGAGTGAAAAGGGTGTCAATGTGGCATAATAAAGTACCATGCACAGACACCCAGAGTCGTCGTGAAGGATGCACAAAGAGTAAGTGAAAGCAGCCTGGGGTAAGTAGAGCAGGGATGGATAACAAAAGATAACCCTCAACTGTTATGAGTATACTGCTCCCAGTCCCCAAACCAGTCTGTTAAGGGCTAGCTTGAACACTGTGATGTACAGAAACTCATGTCAGACCCATGGTGACATGAGGAGAGGATCCATGGTGACTTAGAGGATGTCAGAAAAGACACTCAAAGGCAGATATCATGTGATGAGAATAGCGGAAAAGGAGGAGAGACATAGCATCTCTGGAACGCTGTGCCTAGGGATTTCTGCATGAGTAGGGACATAAGGAGACAGCAGGGAGCACAACAGGAGCCCAGGAAGGCCCTGTCGATCCCTTTGCCTGAGAAGAGAAAAAGAGAAAGATGCTTCTTCCAGTGCAAAGGAAGCTGTGAAGGGCTGAGGTATAGCTCCAGTGGCTACAAGTCAAGCTAAAAGTGAGACTACAAGCAAAACAGAAGATAGTATCAAGGTATCATTCAAGTCATGAACAGCCGTGGTGAGGAAATGGTGGTAACATCAGTAATGACAAAGGAAGAGGAGAGAGGAAAAGTGATAGCATGAGATCTCTGCACAAATGGTATGACTCATCAGCGTCCTTCATCCAGTGACAAGGAAACTGCACCGCCCTCACAGTCAAAAGGCAGAGGAAACATAAGCTGTTAACAACAATCTGGCCAGAAACATGCACACAGTCTTTTAATAGCTGCCTGGCAATTAATCCTGAAATTTAGTACAGGGTCCACAAAACTGTGAAAAGATGCTAGTTATCTGGGTTGTCTGTAAAAAAAACTTCTTGAAAACTATGTGAGAAACCCCTCACCTTAAAAATCTATGCATTTCCATGCCATTCTTTTATCTAGAACAATGGTGATATTTTCAAGAGATTTAACTTCCTGTAAAAGAAAGATAAATTTAGTCTCTCCATTAACAGCCCATAACTAAGGCAGTAATAAAAGAGACACACAACATTGCCAGGACTAATGGGTGTCCAGGTATACAGGGCAATCCCAGAAATCCACATGCAAGTGGGTCATGCTCAAATTCACATATTACCCAGTAACAAGTTACACAGAATTATTATGAACTGCTGAAAACTTGCCATGTTGAATATATAAAAACTGAAAAGGTGTATTTTCTGAAGGTTTGTATTTGCATATTTTCAAACTTAGGTAAAAATGTATGCCAGTGAGTATGTGTATGGGTTTGAGATCATCGTCTGCAGTAGGATTGAAAGTTTGCTGGGTTGGAAAACACATGTCTCTTTGTTCTCTGTCCTGTTTCACATCATTCTTCCTCTAATAGTCTCCTTCCATCAAAATTCTGACAGAAAATTTTCCAAATACTTCAGCTGAACATATCTTCACAGCAGTATTTTGCACAGCTCTAGCCAAAATGCACATTTCCCAATGAAATTTTACACCTTTAAATCTTTGGCTAGTCATCTAACCATGAAGGAGTTAACTCCAGACCCATTTCTGTTTCTTACTTCCATTTCGGAGAAAATGTTAATCCTTTAATTATACACCATATTCAACTGCCAAAATTACTTTCCTATTGTTGAAAAGCTCCTTGTTATACTGAAGGCTTTTGATAAAACATGGCAGCAGGGAAAAATTATAGATTTGCTATTGACAGGATTTTTTATATAAAAATTCAAAGGAACGTGCAATTTTCTTTAAGGGGACTATTATGTAGCCACAGTGGTTTCCCATTATGTATAGCTAGCTTCCTCCCTTCCTCAAGCTGTAAAACCTCATGGCAAGTAAGCTCTGCTCTCAGAGTTGCAATGGAGAATTTGCAATTATATGCAAGGAATTTAGCTTTTTGTCCCTAGTCCACCTCTTTGAAAATTATGTCTTCTCTACCGGTAGTAAGGTTACAAGGGGCTTCCAAAAGAGGAATATGTCCCTCTGAGAAGAGATTGCAGGGAAGCACATGGCAGAGAGCATTGCATGCAACTTGCTGAAATGCTCTGGGGTTTCACGAATAGTTCATTGAAGTAAATCATTTTTTTTTCATTATGAAGGACTACAGATAAGAACAACTAGCCACATTTAAACAGTCTCCAGCAGAAACTGAAGTTACCTGCCCATTATTTCTTAATCCTGTATACAGGGTAATCAGATCAAACCTCTCCTATCCCAGAATCTTATTGAGTCTTGTTCGCTAATGTTGCCCAACAATTTCAGCTTTATTATCCTCCTAAAGTTAAGAGCCCAGATCTCAGTAGAGCAGCATAAAAATGTAAAGTACAAGAAATATTTATTTGCAACTGATTACTTTTGTGAAAAATAATGTTGACTTTTCTACTGTGTATGACCATGTAGTCAGTTTCCAGTCTACCAGCTCCCATTGCATATTCTAACTGGGGGAAAATTTCTTAAAAATTAGCACTGGGTTAAGCTCCTACTGTCTAATCTTATTACATAGGGTTGATTGTGTTTCACACTAATAAGCTAAGAGGTTAAGACATTAATCTACTGTAAACTAAATGCTCCTATGAAATGTGATAGAAGAGATGATAAAGAACTTGCAGTGAGCAGACTTGTATTGCATGCTGTGCTTGTTAATGAAGACTAAGTTACAGACCATATTACCCATACTCTAAAATTGCTATTCATGCTGCTGGAGTTTTCCTTCAAAATTTGGGGATTTATCCCTGAGAATACTAACAGTGTCATTAAAAAATAAACAACTCACAACATCTTTGTGTTATTTACAAGCTTGTGACCTATCAGAGGGACATGACTCGAACAATAACAGAGATGGAAAATGAATAAAGGTGACAGGATAGAGTGAGCTGCATGTGGTTTGGGGCCTGGGTTCCTGCAGCCTGAGTTTCTGATAGCTAATGAGTTATATATCAGACCTGGTGCTGTATTAGGTCTGAATTCACTAGTTAGATACTGATGTATATCGTGCAAACACAAGCATTAGTTTCTCCTCTGACTCAAAACCAGCACCTTTTATTTCAGGCTTTTTGAAATGAATAGGTGATTGCCTCATGGGTCAAGAGTGCAGGTAAACTGAGCAGGATCATTAGCATTCAGTTCTTTGCAGACTTGAGAACAACTTGGGATTAGCCCATCTATACATTGCCTGAGCCAGTGGTGCCAAAATAATGCTGGCAAAGCTCTTTGAGCTCTTTATATTGACAATCACTCTGCAGGTGCATAATAGTATTGATCCCATCTGAAAAGACTGTAGTAACTACAAGTCACTATAATATCACTTTGAAGAATAATCATAGGATGCACATTACAAGTGCAAGGAAACTAATGTAATTTTCTAGCTAAGCAGAACTAGTAGTATTTACTGTTTTTAACTTTCTGGTGATGTTTAACTCATCAGGAAGATCTTTTTTTATCAATGTGTAGCTCACTAAAGCAACCTGTGTCACCAATAAAAAAACCCCAGTTCTTTCCTCCTTATAAATGACGCAGCTAGAGGTATATTGGACATGATTCAGACTGAATGAGATCACAGGAAAAACTTGAAATAGAATAATACTTCTTGTTCTTAAAAACAAAGATTCCCCATGTGGATGTTAACTGTGGTCCCAAGAAATGGGCCAAAAATTGATCTCCAGATGTCACAGCAGTACGTTGCATAACTTGGCCCACAGCAAATAACCAGAGCCACAGCCACAACCCTTCTGAGGTCCTCTTCATTGTGCTCCAAAGAGAAATGAGTGCTTCAAGCTGATGTCCAAAGGGACTTTTCCTGCAAAAAATAAAGCAGATTAAGCGGAGTTCCTCAGCAGTGCACAGCTTTCTGTAATCTGCTTGCCATTTCCTGCAAGGGCAGGGAGTTGTTGTGGGAGCTTGTGTTGAGACCACATGCAGAGCAGCCAGGGAGGAGAGCTGTCCTGGGAAAGACACTCTGGTAGTGGATGCAGAACAGAGAGGGTGGAAAAAGGCCCTATGGGGGCAAAGGATTTGTGTCAACCCCTGCCAGGCCAAGGATTAGTGGGGGTATAAAGCCTTGTCTTCCTCTCTGGTCATGGTGACTGGACCAGAACACATTGGTACATACTCAATACAGTCACTTATGCATTTCAACACTCTCCAAACTAATGCTGAGGCTGTTTGAAGGACATGTTCTCTTGCTTGTCAATAACATGAACTGAGATAAAGAGAAATAAAGAGTTCACAGCTGGGGAGAAAATCCAATCATGACTTATGCCTTAAATTCAAACCCACCAAAGCTCATACCAACATCGTTTTAGCACATCGGTGAGGCAGATACACAGATTTCAACAGTTATCTGCCTGCCACAGCCTGACTTTACTGCTTTGAAAACATGTAAACCTCTTCTTGCTACATAGGTAAGCAAACCCTGGACAGCATTACCCAGGGCAAAGGGAAAGGAATGACTTTGTGGGTAACCTAACCACTAAACCAAAAGCTCTGAGCCAACAAGCTCCAAGGTCAGGGCCTATCAGTCAGATTGCTGGTAGACAAGCAACTCTTAAAATGTAATCCCCATCTCAGAATAACACTCACCTATATTCTTATGAGTTCATAAACTCCTGCAGCTGGGGAGCTGCAGTGGGCAGCACCCCAGTAGCAGACTGTGTGCCTTCTGCCATCTAAAGGAATCCCAGAAGGGTCACAATGGCTGGAAAATCTATGGTGTTGGGATTTCTTCTCCACAAAGGGCACCTCAGTGGCTGGTGCAAAGAGCAGCTGCTTCTGCCATCTCCAGCCTCAGACTCCCAGGGGACTGTGAACTGCTGAGCAGAAGGTTTCCAGGCACAAAAGAATTTCTAATCTCAACAGCGATTTCAGGAAATAGACTCAAATCCCAGGCAACTAAGTTTATAAGAAATATGCAGTCCATAGGGGGACATTTAACTGTGGCCTGCAAGATTTGTGGGGAGATTCATTAATGCTCCTCCCTGCCCCAGTCCCCAAGAGGTCCACAATGCAAAAAGAGCTGTATAACTTCCGAATCTGTACACCAGGTTGAATGCACCTGCTATACTTCTATGCCCCACCAGACTAAGTCAGCTGTTCAAAACAAGAAATAAAACAGAACTGGTATCCCAAGGCACATAGACAGGTTTCTAGGAGAGAATCCCAACTCACAGTTCACGTTTGGCAGCAGTGATGCAAGAAGCTGAACAGAGGAGCTGGGACATTTATACCCTGTTATTTAACTGGGCCATTAGCTCCAGGGCCTCCACAGTACTTCTCTGACGTGCACCCAGATCTACATGCAAATCTACCATGGTGGAAGACATGTCAGGGCCTCGTCCTTCCAAGCTAGAAGGATTTAAAACCATCCATCACTGCTTGCAGAAAGCAAAGCCTCTACAGAAGGGGTGTGCTCATCCGCAATCACAACGGCCAGTTGTAATTCATTGCTATCAGCTGAGTCCTGGCATGTCAAGTGCAGCACTGTTTCACATGAGACAACCAGGTGGAGGTGGCAGCTGGCACTGATGATGCAAGACAGAGTGGGAAGTGGGTGGTGTTTGGCCATGTTGGCTCTGACACAACCAGAGGCCTGAAATAGTGAGGGGATTCAGGAAGGCAGTGGGCATGTGGAGTTGGAGTTATGCAGGCATGGAGATTGGATATAAGGATTTAGGGAAACAAGCGGCCTAGTTGGGGTGGTGTCGCTGTTAAAGTCGGGGACGGCCAATGCGACCTAGAATCTTCTTCCAAACCAGGGACAGGATTACAAGAAGCCTGCAATCACTTTATTGTAACAGGTTGCAAACATTTATACTTTTCACACATCACACATGTCAGCTTTCTATTGGTGTTTTCATATAAACATATATCAGGCTATACACATGTCATCCTGCTATTGGTACACATAGATCAGGCCATCAGGCCATCCACATGTCAACCTGCCATTGGTACTTTCATGTATACACACACCAGGATTGGTTGCAAAATAGTAAACACAGTTTTTGTCAAGTCATCCTGACTTGCAGAAAGTACAGGAAGTCCATTTCTGTTTTCCATCTTCTTCCTGTCTGAAAGTTGCCCACATTCCTCTGCATGCTGTGTTCTCCTCCTTTCAGGGGTAATCTGGTCAATGTCAATTGCTTCATCGATAAGTGCCAAGCTGCTGACAGACCTGCAGTCAACCCCGACAGGGTGGGGGGCTGAGCCAGGAGGCTGGGGCAGGATTGAGATATGTGTAAACAGATGGCAATGGAAGAAGACCAAGGAAAGTCTTCTTTTCCTTAGAGCAGAAAGTTAACTCATGGAAGTTAACTCCCTTTCAGGGAGCCTCCCTTCCCACAGCAGCTCATCCCATTGGCCCCTCCAGCCTCCAGTAGACTGGGGAACTGCAGCATCTGCTACTGGCAAAATTGCTGGGGAGAGGGCAAGAAGTGCAAAGCCAAGGGGGAGCTCACAGCTGCAAGAGGGTGTGTATATTTTTTGGTATGCATGTTCTTTGGTCCTTGGAGACCAAACAATACCCCACATCTTCTTGTCCTGTAATTCCTCTTCTCTTCACTAGATTCATCTTCCTTCGGCGTGGGGTCCACACAGGGGAGAACAATCTGCCACTGCTATCAGTTACTTCATTAGCAAAATTGGCAATGGTTTTCAAGCACTCAGGAGCATAGGCTTTTTAACTTGAAGGAGCTTGTCAGCTTCATAATAGAGCTCCACAGTCAGCTGTTACATTTGTCCCAAGGTTAGTGCAGTTGGTTAGAGCCAAGGTTGAGGGTTTGATCCCCATAGGAGCCAGTCAGTTAAGAGTTGGACTCACATGATCCTTGTGGGTCCCTTCCAACTCAGAATGTTCTGTGAAATGGCCAGAAAGGTAAACATCCAGTTTTTTAACATCCAAAGTACATTTGGAGGAGTTTTGAAGCAGAAGGTGAAGCTACTTTTGTTCTAGTCTTAAGTAACATACAGTAATTGATTCATCTAAGATGACTCATGTCACTGACTAGCAGCAGCTGTTATATTTAGATTTGACACCCGGAAAGGAATCGTAAAGAAGCAATATTTTATAAGGGAAAGACTTCACTAAAAACTCAAGGTTAGTTACCTGATGCCTTAAAGGGAGTAAAACGCCCAAAAGTAGTTTAGATGTGAAAGACGACTACTCAGACTCAGAAAAGGTATGCACCACCAAGTAAGAAAGAAAACCAGGGAGGCAAGAGACTTACCAGTGTAATTATAGCAGTAGGGTTCTTTAAGAAAAAGAGAAACTCTTCAGGATTTAAATTTAACACAGATGAAGTCAATAAACAAGAACATAAATTACAGTAGGAACTAGGACAGAAAATGGTTAAGCTGGATTTTCCATGGCAAATAGCATGAGGCATAAAAAGAAACATGAACGGATCACTTAGGTGTACCTAAATAAGCAAGCCTGTGAAAGAAATGGGAGACGTTTGAGGACTATTAATGAGAAGATATGCAACTTCTTTGCATTAATCTTCACTGCTTCAGTAACAGCAATGAAATATCTCCTACGATGGAGGTGTCAGAATAAAAAGTGGAAGTAAATTTATCATCTGAACAGTTCTAGATGACATCATCATGGCTAGGCTTCACAAACGAAGATTTGGGAAGGACTCTACCCACATTTGCTACAAGTGCGCTGGTGGCTAAAGAGGCCAATGCAAGATAGACAAGTGTGGTTGCAAAAGGCACAGCAGAAAGACTCCTTGCATGGTATCGGCAAGACATGATTCTTTCTGTGTTGTCTTTTCTCCTCGAGAGTGATCCTGCGTGTGTTCTCAAAGGAAGCAGCAGCGTTATAGATGGTGTGTCTCCAGACCTCCCGACTGGAGGCCAGAGTAGACCAGTGATGAAGATCAGTCTGGCCAAGGCTGAGATGTTGTTTCAGGAAGTCCTTGTATCTTTTCTTCGGGGCTCCTCTTTTGCGGCAGCCAGTGGCAAGTTCACCATGGAGCAGGATCTTAGGGAGGCAGTGGTCCTTCATCCTGGAAGGACCTGCCCATCGCAGCTGTGTTCTCAGCAACATGGCCTCGATACTCGTAATTGCCGCCTGTTCTAGAACAGACGTATTAGTCACATAATCTGACCAGTGGATGTTTAGGATTGTACAGAGGCAGTGTTGATGGAAGAGTTCTAAGAGCTGCAGGTGGTGGCGGTAGATGACCCATGATTCAGACCCATATAGAAGAGTAGACAGCACAATGGCTTTGTAAACACTGATCTTTGTACTTTTCTTCAGGTGTTTATTTCGCCAAACTCTCTCATGGAGTTTTCTGAAAGCTCTCTATGCCTTTGCTAACCTGTTGTCTATCTCTCCGTCAATCTTACCATCCAAGGAGATGAGGCTGCCTAGGTAATTAAACTGCTGGACTGATCTGAGCTCTGATTCGCCAGTAGTGATATGGGGATGATGGAAGACTTCCTGAGGTGCAGGTTGATAGAGAACTTCTGTCTTCTTTAAGCTGACTTCCAGACCAAAAAGCTCAGCAGCCTCTGCAAAGCAGGATGTTAAACACTGCAGAGCTACTTCTGTGTGGGGGGCCCCTGGTGGTCTAGTGGTTAGAGTGCTGCACTCTCACCGCTGCGACCCGGGTTGGATTCCCAGCCCCCCGGGCAGATGGAGCTCGTTAGCCCTGTAAGGCAATCCATCTAAGAGAAGGTCACTCTAAACAAACCTACGTCCTGAGACCCTCACTGCCACTGTCCAAGCTTGCTCG
>NW_016690194.1:5696216-5782386 GCF_001604755.1 Lepidothrix coronata | reverse complement strand
GGCCCCGGCAGATGAACCTCAGGATTAAAGGGTGGGCTCAGTTCAGTGCACGCTGGGTCTCACCTAAAAAATCCACTGCGCAGGCTCGAAGGGTTAATGACCTTTCCCAAATCTTCGCTCACAAAGACTGGCCATTACATTACATTACTTCTGTGTGGGCGACGAGGACATCGTCATCAGGATAAAGCAGCTCCTGGACAAGATGATTTAACATCTTAGTGTGGGCCTTCAGTTGCCTTAGGTTGAAAAGGCTTCCATCGGTATGGTATCAAATGTAGATACCATCTTTTTCATCAAGGTCTGCCGTGGCCCTTTGGAGCATCATGCTGAAAAAGATTGTGAATAGGGTTGGTGCAAGAACGCAACCTTGTTTCATACAGTTGGTTATTAGAAAGGGCTCAGAAAGTGCATTGCCATATCTGACTTGGCCATGCTGATCCTCATGAAGTAAGATGATCATTTTAAGGAACTTGGGGGGACATCCTAAACGTTCCAAAATCTGCCACAGACCTTTCCTGCTCACAGTATCGAAAGCCTTGGTGAGATCAACAGAGGTTACATAGAGACCTTATTCTGTTCCCTACACTTCTCTTGCAGTTGTCTGAGAACAAATACCATGTCTGTGGTGCTCCTGTTGGCTCTGAAACCACACTGACTTTCAGGTAGAATTCCTTCTGCTATAGCACTATTAGACTGTTCAGAAGTATTCTTGCCAGGATTTTGCCAGCAATGGAGAGCAGAGTAATACCACGGTAATTTGAACAGTCTGATTTATCTCCTTTCTTCTTATACAAAGTGATGATGACTGCGTCACGTAGACCTGTTCGCCTAGTTCCCAACAGCGCACCACAAACTTGTGAAATTTAGCATGAAGTGCTTGGCCTCCATGCTTCCAGACTTCAGGTGGAATTCCATCAACCCCAGCTGCCTTGCCAGTTTTCACCTGCTGTATGGCCTTGAGGGTTTCTCCTATAGTAGGGGCAATGTCCAATTCATTCTTCACTGGTTGCGGTGTAATGTACTGAATTGCTGCTTCAGTAACAGCAATGAAATATCTGCTACAATGGAGATGTCAGAATAAAAAGTGGAAGTAAATTTATTATCTGAACAGTTCTAGATGACATACATCTGCAGTTTGTGACAGCCATCAGGAAAAAAAGGTAACTAAAAAAGGTCAAATAGGTAACAAAAACAGCAGTTACAGTCCAGTAAGTTGAAGAGTATATAATGCATTTGTATTTAGGCCATAAATAACAAAATATCTTAATCCTAACCATAAACATTTGCATTATATCACTGCCAGCACAGATAGAAATAGTTTATTTCTTTCAGTGTGCATTTGCAAGCTTGAGACTCGATATCTTCTTGGTGAAAGAATGATTTTTATTTTTAAGCATGATGTGATAACTTTACAGAGGCAGGCCTTCCTAGAGGTGAGAAGGACCCTCCTCAGTCTGAATGTTCCTAGAGACCGTCATCCTCTTTGGGACACTGATGAAGGCTTAACCTTTGAGTCCCCTTTTTCCTCTACTGAAAGAAAAGAAAGGACATTCTACCTTAAAATTGACAGAGAGAAAAAACTTGTAAACAAGTGTCTTCTATAGCCTTGGATTCTGTTATTTTTGTATTAAGTTTTTTCTCTCCTCTCACCATTCAGTTTTTCTCTAAGTCTTAGTCCTTTTTTATTTATTTGGTGTTTTATTTTCAATTTTTTCATCACTTTGTCTCTGTTTGCCCCTTTTTGCCTTTCTTTCTTTCCCCTGCCAGCCTTTTTCCATAACTGAGACGTCTTTTTCTCCTCTTTGCAAAGTCTGGTATAGTAATGAATAAATAACTGATAAAACACCCCACTCTCTCTGTCTTTCCCTTATCTCATGAAGTGCTGCAGCATGAACATCACTTAGGTAGTGGTCTGTGGCATCACACTCACCCTTCTTTGCCCTCTGCTGCACGACACTTCCTTCCCAGGACAATATTCCTAGTTGAGTTCTCAGACTTGCAATCCCCAAATCTCCACCAGATTCCTGGCTTGATTTCTTCTCAGCTAAACTATTAAGTGTCCGTCCAGCCTTGCAATCTCCCCTCTCTCTCCACCTCTCAAGTTTTCTGTAAAGCCACATGCATAGCCTAATACTGCTGTCAGTAGGGCTCGTTCAAAACAAACCCTCCTGGAACAGCATTCCTAAACGGTTTGGGGATGATTTTCATTTATGCTGCAGCTCAGTGTAAGCCAGAAGCAACATGCTTTTGTGCAAACAGTAATGCAGTTGTGCAGACGCAAGCTGTGCTAATGTGTTTATCTGCGTGGGCCGCACATCCTGCGGGAGACTCTCATCTGGGCAGCTATCAGCAATGGCAGCAGCAGTCGGATGTAGGCAGAAGGGCAGCAGTGGGTGTGAGATGATGTGCTTCCCCCTCTCCCTTCATTACTACTGCAACCAGCTAGGGTAGCCTAGGCACAATTTAATCCTTCCAGCACATACCAGGGCTTGCTCTCTGTTTCCCTGCAGTCATGTTTCTGAGGAGCTATCCTTCTCTGGTAGCCTGTATTGAAACCCATGACTAGGTTCTCCAGGCTTTAGGGGGATATGTCATCACAGCCACATAAGATCATGAAATGTCAGAGAAACAAAAGGACACAAACAGCAAGAGCATTCTCATGCCTCCATTCCAAGCATGCAGTTTCCATTCACAGCTCTGGATCTGAAAGCTCCCTGGCAAATGTCCTCTTCACATTTTACACCCGCTGATTATGGGTGTGGGACTGTGTGTGTTACTGCAAATACCCAGCAAGAGCCCATTTTTGTTGAATGAGAGAAGCCTTCTGAACTGATATTTTGGAAGCCTTCATGTGATGTTAGCCAAATGCTAACATTATTTTTCTTCACCCACGTACTGTTAGGAGCCAGAAAATGAGGCAGCTGCCTGCTGCTGCTGTAAGTTTGCCAGGCTGGCACCACACCACTTGCAGCCTGCCATCAGCTCCAACCAGCTCACAGGTAGCAACAGGCACACATAATTCACATTTATGTCTCAAGAACAAATTGAGCTCAGCGGTTTTGAGGCTTGCAGCAAAATTCCCATATGCTCTTTGGTTTATTTGCTGAATTACAAGTACACTTGAAGAAAGACCATCAACTTGGGATTAAATGTGTAAGAAACACTAAGACTCATACTGTGTATGTATTTCAGGATACAAGTTTTTCATCAAAACTGAAATATCACCAAGTCATGGGATGACCTTTCTCTTTACCAGTAAATTTTTAATGTATTCTTCTTTTCTACTTTTAGTTCAGCCAGGTATGTTTTGGGTTGTCAAGGTTACCTGGGATTTAGTGCCTTGCCATGTTTCCAAAGCAAGTGATTTATTTGGAGCATCTAGATATCCCAGCTATTGTTCTTTTCTTACCTGACAAACGTTTAAATAACAAATAAATTAAGCCATTTTCCCCACTATTGCTGATGCATGTGCCTCACCTGGTGTTTGCATTTCTGGCATGATTCTATTGTTGTGACTCTTTTGGGCAGGATATTTTCAGAAATTAGACAACAAGAAGCAATTTAGCGAGGCTTCTTCCGAGAGCTAAATGACTGGAACACAGCTTTTTTATGACTTGGAAAAGAGGATTTCTAGATATCAATCATGCTGACAGTTCTTTCTTCCAGAAAATTTTAATAGTCCATAAGTTGTCGTCAATTTGTTTTTTAAATCCTTCTTTAGAAAACAAACTTAGTCATCTTGGAAATAGTTGTTGGTAGTGCTAAACAACACTTCCAAGAGAACATCTTACCTAAGACAACCAACCAAAAATGTGAACAGAAGGAGAAATAATTTCAGACTTCAATTCCTCATTAGCACATTTTGAAAAGCGGAAAAGCATAAGCCCCAACTGCTGTCACTGATGAAAGGGGTATGAAACAGCTGAATAGCATATTTTCAGACAGACTTTTCTGTGCACTTCTGCAGCTTTGGGCCAAGGCCTGAGCAGACACAGTAAACCAGACCCTCCACTCTTATAAATCAGTCTAGTTCCAGACAAATCACCAAAGCTGTCCCATGACACACAAGAAGAGGTCTGGTACCTCAGTACCGCATAAACACGCATTTCAAGTGTGAGATTATTGTGTGCTCTGAGTTCTGAAGGACAGGGAGAAGCACTTTGGGGAATGAGGGAGAGAAGAATTTATTGTAGAATAGAATAGAAACATCTTCAAAATTCTCAGTTTTAATAGTCCTTCTTTCAGGTTGGATTTCCACCGCTTGGATTTGTCCCATGCAACTGCAGGGAAGGTGGCTGTGTCAGTGCTCCCTCCCTAGAAACCTTCTGGGGCCACTTTACTGCCTCTGCGTGATAGATTATAGAAATAGGCTAGTTGTTCCCTGCAGCATTGCCCTGTAGTTGCAGCAACATAACACCACTGACTTTCAAAGAGCTACATCAGGTCTACACAGGCCTGCGGTGGCAGGGAGGAAAAGATTCAGTGAATGGTTTATTTTATTTAAATTCACCCATTTCTGTACTGAGAATGCTCCAGGATAAAGCATCTTCACACGTTATCAAGTCTATCCTCATGAGGATATGCACAGCACATGCATATTGGGAGTGGGAGGGAAACAAAGCACAACCTCAGATGTGTGCACCCAGATCCAAACCTGAGGACTGTGTTTCTTTCCTGCACATTGCAGCCAGAAGCCAAAGGAGCACAGCAGCCTGCCAGATTTGTTCTCATGCATTTAGAAATCACGGTAAAACACAGCAGCCATATTTCTTAGTGTAAGTGCCAAAAGCTTTTTCATTGTCTTCCTTCAGCAAAATGAGCTCTTAAGCTGTTTTTACATTTTCATTTATATATTTATCCATCATATTCTCAAGACCTTGGAAAGACTTCTCTTGGCTTGACTAAGGGTTGGATCATGCCTTTAACAATGCATCAGTGAAAAAAAATTTGGGGGAAAAAGAAAGCAGAGACAGAGATAAGAAATAATTTCAAGGTTTTTTTGAGTTTTCCCTTGCAGTTTTGAATTTAAGAAGGAAAATTATCTTCAAGAGCAGATAATTTTTCCCTTTTCAAAGAGGGTTTACAATAACATTTCTATTTACAGCATGAACAGAAGGCCCAAGTGCCTGTGTGTGATCTACTGGTCAAGTAATATTTGCTAAATACTTGTTTGCTAGGGTATGTAGCTGTTGCAATCTTCACAAAATGGAAGTGCCCTGGTTCTAAAAAACTGAAAAATAACCATGTTTGTACTATTTATTGTCGGCGGATAGAAATTGCGTGAACAATTTCTATTGCATTTCTGAGACCTTCACCTTGGCCTGGCTGGGTGCAGGCAGTAAAAAATACTGCGCCACTAATATGGCTGCAGGCTTTGTGCCAAGGTGAAGGAGGAGTTGTACTGGCAGGACAACAAGTGTTATGGACACCTGGTATTGCCCAATTAGTCCTGTACAGCACAGTATGTTTTCCTTGTGTATCCAATACAACTTGGGGAAGAATCACATGCCTCTGTGTCACGGGCAGCATATAAGCTGTCTGCCTTCTAATAAAGACGACATTTTGCCGATCATATTGGTCTGTGTGCAATTCTGTCCGAGCCCCTCCGCCGATAATTTATAGTAGAAAAAATGCCATAGTTCCTAAATCCACTTAACCACCTAAATAATATTCTTTAACCTGACAATCCAATTAATTTTACACTTTAACAGTGTAAAACAGTGAAAATTTGAGACACAGTAAGAGACATGGCATTTGTAGCTGATTAAGAAAAACTGGATAGAGCCCAGATATGGATTATGCAAAGTGATTACTGGTGTTCTTTAGAAGGTGATGATTTTGAAAGCATTTCCTTGTGTTTGCTCACAGTAAACCAAGGGTTTTTCCAGTAAACCAAGATAAAAAATATTCTAAAGGGAGAAAAATATGTTTCTACAAAGTAAAACTGTCAGTGACAATTATTTCCATTATTTCAAATTGATATGTATGGTAGTCAACGATTGGGTCACAGCCATTCTTTCAATCAAATCTTGTTGTTTAGTTGTAACCCAAAGTAAGCACTGCATGTAGTTTTCAAGCATGGAGTGACATTAAATGTGGAACTCTACATAGTAATTCCCACTGGGAATATCTATGAAATAGTAATATTTCATTTGTGCTGGGAAAAAGCAGGCAACTTAATAAATACTAATTGTTAATGGTAAGATTGTGTTATGTTTAATACCACTGAGCTGCTAAAGTGAGTGAAGCTGCTTGTCAAGTAAGAAGCCAGTCAACCTAAGGAAAAGAGACAGAATCAGACTTCATAGAAGAAACTGCCAGCACTATGCCAGGACAGCATGAAGAAATACAAAAGATATGTTGCACAAATAAGCAGCAAAATACTTGTAAATCTCCTTTTGAAAGAAAATTTATTACAAGATTTTTTTGATAGTTTATCAAATTGCCATCAGAATATTGGGGTGGAAACTGCCAAAAAAGTGTAAGCAATTTGGAAATGAATTTATGCTAATTTTGTGGTGGGAAACTTGCCCATGTGCTTGATTTTACAAAAGTAAGAAGTGGTATCTGTATTAGCTTCTGCTTTCTCTCTTTCCTCTCTCTGTTTTAAAGGCCTACTGATCTTATTGTTAAATACTAGCAATTTGGCATAAATGAGCCTTAGAATTCAGTAAGAAAGTTTCCAAACAGAAAAAAATTGCCATTCTGCAATGCAATCATCACAAATTAATATGATTTTTTAAGACCAATATGCCCCATCTGGGTTTTTGTAATCACTTGTTGAATTACTCTTCTCTATTTGTTGTAGTTGTATTGACAAATATTGCAGTGTAAATATAAAATATTTTTTGGTTATGAAACAGAACAGATGGAATTTTCCATTTCCATTCTGCCATGGTGAACTAAATTGGACTGTCTTACATTTTCTGTTTCTGTTCTTAAAGACATTTAAGATGATTACTGTTCTATGAACACAAGGGAGTTTTCATGCTCCACGATTTTCTCAGTCTACTGTCCATGCTGGTAGAACATAATTTGTAATTCTCCTTCCCACCTGTCACCTACAGCCCCATTAAAGACTCAAGACACCCTTGCAGCACTTGCTTTTTATGCCCACATCATATCTGAGATCACCTATAAGGGATGGCATAACCAGATATGCACCTGGTGGGTGCCAAGTTTAGAACCAGCCCCATGGGCTGATGCAGTGTGAAGACAAGTGGACTGGACATCCATGAGGCTCCTTCACAACATGTTGTAGTGGGAATACCATTGCCAAGCAGCCTCTGATGGAAAGAGTTTGCAACCAAGGAAAGAAGTTAGAACCAGATGCAGACAGTCTGTGAGTGCAGTGCAGCAATAACTTGCTAGTCGTCTCAATATCCCAAAAGCTCAGTTGCTGTCTGCTTCTTGGAAGCACTACAGAAAAGGAGGGTTTTAAAAGAAAACAAGTCTGTTTTGGGGGTGTTTCCCACAAGTTCTTTTTGAACAAGAGAACAGCATCGTGACAGAAACCACAAAGGCACTTGTTTGTCACTTAGGGAAGTGATGAAAACCCAGTCATTTGGGAGATTTTCAGCTAGTTCTGGGCAAGATGAACTCATGGGCAAACTGGATCTTGGGGAAGCAGGTTGGTGGGTGACAATGTCTGCTTCCTTTAGTATTTTTATTATGAGGCACAGCAGCAGGCATGAATAATGAAAAGTTGCACACTGTGCACATTTGTTAAGATTCAGACCAAACTATGTTGCATTAAAAGACTTGTTAGCAAAAGAGACTTTATCATGTTATCTAAAGCCAAAACACAGACATCTGGAAAAAAAAGTAGTCACAGAGTAATAAATAATTATCACACACAGGACTGACCCATGGTTAAGCAAAGTGAGTGCAGATGGAAGAACTGGACCTGAAATGAGCTATATTTCATTTGTGAGCATAACTATTGCCCTCACTGTGCTGAACTCACAGAACTGCACATACAAAATATTGTTAGAGAAAACAGGGAAACTATATTCCATACTCATTATTCTGAGATAGAGCTCTTTCCTTATACCCAGACATATGCTGTTATTCCATGTACTCATAAAGTGTCTGCTCTGTTCTTCATTTAAATTTTGGCCTCAGCAAAAAACAGCCTTTATTTTCATAGTTATATATTCCCAAACATAGCAATATATGTGGAAGAACATATTGATATCTGTGTATGGTATCTGTTTATGAGATCAAGAAAAAAACCCTGTCTGTATAGATAATATTCCATTCCAGTCATATTATTAAAACCTTGATTATAAGTTTCCAGTCTATTTTCATTGCTTTCAGGGACAGAAATTTTAAAAGTGATTAGCAGCAAAGAAAGTTAAAGGTAAGGTTGATTTAAAAGCCTTTCAGTTTCAATAATTTACAGTAGTATTAGTAATTCAGCTAAAGATGTCTCTAGGAATGCACAAAAAAAAATATACTGCTTTATATCCCTCCTTGCAACACCAGAATTTAGCTCATAGCTTTTGTCTTGATAACATCTTAGAGACTGAAGTTGCAGCATCAACTAATGCTCTTTCCTGTACAGAGCTCTTAAAAAAGTGCATGGCCTCATCATAAGTGCCACGTATTTCTTCACAGTCTTAATTTCCTTAATCAGAAATATTTCTGTAGGTAAAATAAAAGTGTGTTTTCCCTGTGGCTGCAATGATGCATAAATCTTACAAAATGCAATGTAGTAATGGATACAGTCCCAAACTATTTGGGGTCTCCTAACCTTTATTGTGGGAGTACATAAGAAGGCATAGCAAGGTGCCCTTTGAGGGGTGTGCACAAGCTCCCCAGGATCTCCTGCCCTGGATGTGAGGACATGACTTTCACACAACTGTTCTTGACTACAGTTCTCTACATCAGGAGATCCACCAATGTTGTGTTAGGTTTCTCAGCCCCAAAGTCCCAGGCAATGCCCTTGTCCCACTCCCACTGGCTTGGCACCACAGCCATTCCCTCCACTCACCTTCCATCTACAGCAAGACCCCCTCAAAGCATCAGTGAGAGCAGGCTTCCAGATTTCTTTCCAGAACTTGCCAAATTCCAAATTTTGGATGGTTTCAACTCAAAACCAGGAATCTGACCAGATTTTCTTGAAAACGGGCCCAGTTTCATTCAAAATGTGTTACAGACTTCAACAAATAGAGTCTGGGTTTTGACTTTCTTGTGAAACTTGAAACCACATGTGTTCCACATGGTTTAGGTTTTTGTTGTGAATATTTTACACAGCTCTATGGGAATAACCTTTTCTTGTGGGTTTTTAGCATTTCCTATCCCAGCCAGAACCATAAAAAGCAAGGGCTGGAAAATATGAAAACTACAATTATGTGGAAAAAAGGGGAAATTAACTTTTTAAACCTCAGACTTTTGTGTTCATTTAGAGTGAGGAGTGAAGTTTTGAATTAATTCATGTTTTATTTTAACTGTTAGCCTTAATTAGGTGCACTCAGGAGAAATCACTTCCCTTCTAATATAAAATCATGGAGCTTGCGACACATGGAAATTATAAACACTTTGGAATTACTTGGAAGATGGGTGTTGGCTTTGCAGCAGCAGAAGAGCAAATATTTACAGTACATTATGCTTCACTTCACTTCTAAATTATTATCTCCCCCTTTGGAATAATCTGTTTGCCAAAGACAGATTGCTACTAACGTTAGTGCTCTCTTCATCCATTTCGTTCTATGCAATTATTTTTCACTAATTTATACATTGAAATTTCTTACTCTAGTTCTCTGCAGAGTCAAATGAAAACTGAGGAAATCCTTAATTTGATGTCTGTTTTGTCCCTGAATCACACTGTGGCCTCTGACAAATTGTTACACTTCTATGAGCCTTAGTCTTTCTTTTTTCAAAATAAAAATACCAATACTTAACTTCTCAACAGAGTTGTTAATTAATTCATCTCCATAATAGGACTTTAAAATATAACTTGATATATAATGTTAATTAGTGGTATTATAATTGCTTATTCTAAAAGCCCAAAGAAGCTGTTACTTTACAGATTACTTAAACTAATGTTAAAATATTTCCATCTTTGCTCTCAAGGGGCTCAGTTATGGCAAGTTAAATATAAAAAAAGCAATGCTATGACATAAAGGAGAAGAAATAATCACATATGCTGTTTTTATTCCCCTGATATAACTTCTTCAGTGCATGATGTACCATTAGGTTTTGCAATAAAAGTACAGCAACCTGGCTTTGCACTTACAAAAGCTAAAACCATCTGCATACGTGTAAAACCTTTGCTGGCAGGTTTCCATGTGTGGTTCATGCATTCCTTCACCTGTGCAATTTGAAGCTGTCAAAAACTAATTAAATAATTATGTGGTTGTTACTGCAGCTGTGTGTATTCTTCATTACAAGGCTGTGGTTTGAGGCACTCTCCTGCTCTAGGTTTCAAACTATTAGTAATGGAAGGTGTGTTGTCACTGCATGTTCAGCTGCTGCCAGAAAAAGCAGAGAGAGAAAGTAACAGCCTTTTATATCAGTCTATGATTGCACTTTTTACTGTATATTTCTTCTATACAGCACAGAGGTGAAAATACAAATTGACTTCTCACAGCCTTCTCACATTGGGCAGAATTTGTCATGGCCTGTCCTGAGTATAAGACAGAGAAAAGTCCCTACAGTACCTCCACAGTGGGTGGCTGCATATCTGAAGCATGTATGTTTTTCTTTAGTGCCTCTCAGCCTGGTGAGGTGATTTGGAGGCTGACAGCAAAAGGAGAAGATAGAGGCTGTGGAGAAGACCTCTTTCTCACCTCCCTGGCCAGGAAAAACACTGCTACCACTTGTGCTCTTGATTCACTCCCTGACTCCAAGGAAATGACTTTCTGGGCCTACCTGCCCTATCAATAAATCATGGATAACTTGGTATTACCTCCTCCAAGAACACATCAAGATAGTAATTCAACTTGATCTCAGACTGGGGATGCTACCCAGACACAGTACAGTATTACAATATTCTGTTATTGGCAATGATGTCAAATTATCACATCACCACTCACTACCACTTTTAGTTGAAGAACAAGGAGCTATCACTGCAATAAAATAATACCTACTCATTCCCCCGACCCTCCTGATGGAAATTACTTTTGTACATAGAAAAACATGGCTATTATTTACATTGAATAAAATAGTGTATATGAGCACCAGGAGTTAGCCTTATGGACATAATCCTGCCTCACATCTCCTGACCAGTGTGAAACAGAAGGGTAGTAGTCCCAAAGAAGAGGGTATCTGAGATCTCTTCACTGAGGGACACTTTTCTCAGGACTACTTAATGAGGTCTCTGAGGCAGCTAAATCCACGTAGTGCTGCTCTTTCCAGACCAAACCAGACCATATCAAGGATGTTTTCCACTGCTACAAAAGACATACTCTGGTTGCACATGCCGTGTACAATTTAGAGTCAGCACAGCTGTTGGAGGAACAGTGAGTTACTGCAGCAGCAAAGCTGCATAATACAGAGTGTCTCCAATTTATTATGTTTATGGAGCAACTTTACTTTTGGTTTTTCCTCTAATTTATGGAACTGTCCCATCACATCTGCAGTTTTCTGCTTGGCTGAATGTTCAAAAATACTAATAAAGGGAAAATTCCAGATCCTAATTTTCCTTAATATTTTTCCTGTATGCACCTGCAGTATAATACATGAGTGCAGATGCCTTCTTTCTACATATCTTCAGATGGTTTACAACGATCAGTCTAGATGCCACACAGCCTTCCCTAGTTCACCTGGCAGCCATGACAAAGTTGTTATCTACAGCAGCCTTTTATCTAAGCGTTCTTCTCAGACTTCCCTTCAAAAGCTTATAGGTGAGTCATAGTAAAATTCCTGAAAGCTAAAACAAAATAAGCTGCTTTCTGAAAACCCAAGCTGGAAGCTAACGATCCTTCGAGTTTGCAGGGGATACCAGAAAGCAGTGCATGTCTTTGGGTCCCTCTTGTGGTCTTGCAGTAACCAGCTGCACTTCACCATCCCGAACATGTGTCTCAGATACTTTCCAGATATACATCCAAGATCATATATTTGAGATTTTGTATAAATGTATACGGAATATTTTGTGCATTCAAGATTTCTATATGGTATATTTGTATATTCAAGATTTTGAAGGCATTCTCCTTCTGAGGCATAGCCATAGCCTTTGGGATTACTACAAAGCAAAGTTTGTTTGGGGCAATATAAATTTAGTTTTGGGGAGAATCTAATGATTAAAATATAATAGCTAGCCTTATCCACTCTTTCTGAACTTCAGCCTGTTTATAAGATAACAACCTCAGAAACCACTTCAGACAATTAGGCCATAGCTTGAAATTACACATTTGAGGAAGACAAGAGGAGGACAGAGTAAGAAAAATTCCTTTAAAATGTGTAGCCCTGGCCAAAGGAGCAAACTCCTTTTGGTATCTGTCTCCATTCAAGCACCAAGAGGTGACACAAGAAAGTCATATGCCATCTGGTCATAGGTGTTTCGGAGGAGCCTAAGGAGTGTTGTCTTCTCCCTCCAGCTGCTCCATTACTACTGCAGATCCTCAGAAGGCATAAAAGGGTCAAAAAGGTATGAAGCAACAGCTGGGCAAAGAATCATAGAATCATAGAATCAGCTGGGTTGGAATGGATCTCCGAGATCATCAAGTCCAACCCTTGATCCACTACCGCTGTGATTACTAGACCATGGCACTAAGTGTCACATCCAGTCTCATCTTAAAAACCTCCAGGGACGGAGAATCCACTACTTCCCTGAGCAGCCCATTCCAATGTCTGATTACCCTCTCTGTAAAGACATTCTTTCTAATATCTAACCTAAACCTCCCCTGGCACAACTTGAGACCATGCCCTCTTGTCTTGCTGATAGTTGCCTGGGAGAAGAGACCAACCCCCACCTGGGTACAACCTCCTTTCAGGGAGTTGTAGAGAGTGATGAGGTCTCCCCTGAGCCTCCTCTTCTCCAGGCTGAACAGCCCCAGCTCCCTCAGACTCCCCTCATAGGACCTGTGCTTGAGTCCCTTCACCAGCCTTATTGCTCTTCTCTGGACCTGCTCCAGCACCTCAATATCCTTCCTGAACTGAGGGGCCCAGAACTGGACACAGCACTCCAGGTGTGGCCTCACCAGTGCTGAGTCCAGGGGAAGAATCACTTCCTTGGACCTGTTGGCCACACTGTTCCTGATCCAGGCCAGGATGCCATTGGCGTTCTTGGCCACCTGGGCACACTGCTGGCTCATGTTCAGCTTCCTGTCCATCCAGACTCCCAGGTCCTTTTCTGCCTGGCTGCTCTCCAGCCACTCTGTGCCCAGCCTGTAGCGCTGCAGGGGGTTGTTGTGGCCAAAGTGCAGGACCCGGCACTTGGCCTTGTTGAACCTCAAGAGATCAGTGCAACACCCAAAGTCATAAAGAATAGCAACATGTGGGATTGGAGGAATGTGTGCTAATGAAGGAGGCTCATCCCAGACTGCTTGTTGCAGTCCTGCCTTCACCATCATTCAGCTGTGACAGCTTCATGTCCTTTCTATTGCCCAAGTACCCGTCACCTCAGGTCCTCAGTGATCTCCCACCTCTCCTAGAAGTAACTGTGCAGCTTTGGCCATGTTCCTAAAACAACTTTCCTGAAATGCCACTTATCCTTTCTTGCCCTTCCAACAGCTCCCCAGACCACCAGGACTCCTCTGAGCTCCTTTCTCCTACCTGCAAATCATCCCTCCCAACTTTCTTCATCTTTCTCACCAGCATCAGATCTAACACTACCATAAAACCACACTTCTCTGCCCCCGAAGAGTTATCTTGCTTTCACCTGTGGAGAAGCAAAATTCAATATTGCCTGTGCTACAGAGAAGCCTGAAACTACTCTGAGTTTATTTATAATGTTGGCTCACTGTTATTTGCCACAATGCAACTGTTAAAGGTAAGAACTGATTTTCTCCAGACTGAGGGCAAGGGTACTAGTACATATATCAAACATCCAGCAGTGTTGTGTAACAGCTTGCATCTCCAATTTTAGCAACCAAATTCCTTACACACTTCCTTGGAAATTATAAATAATAATATATATCAGTATGTTCAGGGAAAACCTCATTGTTTTGTTCCAAATAATCCTCTAATCCACATATCTAATGATGCAGCATCAGAAAGGCAATCAACGCTTTTGGCTCAAAACTGTCCACTTTTATAGCTTCCCCATTTCAGAAATATTTACATCTTCCTACATTCCTCATATACTCAAGAGGCTTTTTAAACTCGCCTAAATACAAATAACTTGATGCATGTGAAAAGATAATATAACGTATTTCTAATGCTGGACAATCTGAAATGAATATTTTGATAGGAATAAAAAAAACACAGTAGAATTTGTTTTTCTTTTACGCACTATTGTTTTCCTGTTTCCTTTTAAAGGGAAGGCAGACCTTTTCTCACATAATGTGTCTCCACTGCTTGGAAAACCATTCCATAACAACGCTAACAATTCCTTAAATGCCAGCACTATGTAGGTAAAGCTGACTGGAGCTAAACTCACATTTCCTCATTCAACTGCCCTCTTAAGAATACACAGGCTTGCAAATGAAAACTAGCCAAAAAAGTTATCCTATTCAGTAGTTCTCTTTATTCCTTTTTGTGACTTCCAAACTGAGCTGTTCTTTGATTTTCTCAGCTATGTCCTCTTTTCCAGCCTGAAGTCTTTTCTGGGAAGATTTGGGGGACTTTGGATACTTACATTAGGTTTTCAGGCATCCAACAGCCCCAGCAGAGAGGCAGTACTTGTTCCCAGTGGACATCTGAAAACCCTCCATGTTCCACTCTGGCACAAATAGGGCATCCAGCCTTCAACAGGTCTGCAGTAGAAATCCCATCTTTCTCTGTTTATCCAGAGTGGCTGAGGCAGAAGATACAGCTGTAGGGGCACAGAGGATGCGCTGTCCCACCACAGGGGCCAGTGCAGGTCCTTCAGTGAACCCATGGGGCCCACTTCCAACACAGCTGTGTTCACCTACACTTGTGCTGTGCTGTGACATGAGATAATGTCCAGAACTGAATAATTTTCTGGGTCCTGTCCTGCTGTGTAACTGTTATCGTTAGTACTCCAAAAGTAGCTTTTGGAGGGAAAGCTTGGGAAACTTTCCCCCCAAAAAGAGCAATACTACAAAGCCATATTGTCTCTCATCTGTTTGTAGCTTCTCACTTGTAACAACCCATGGTAAAAAAGCACAACCACAACAAGAGTTTACTTTAAAACTGAAGCAAATATTTTCAATTTAAATACCTAAAGATAACACATCATCTTACACAGCCAGTCTGATTTTTAGAGATACTTAGCACCACCATTGAATTCAGGAAGTGCTGAATTGAAGATCAATATTTATGACTACACAGATTGCATTTTGAGTATTACAGCCCAGTTGTTATTGGCAATCAACTTGAGAAAATCTTAGTGCAAAAGGATCTTTGGACAATATTGTTTCCTGAATTGTGGTTGTTTTCTATTTTGCCAGTCAGTAGAAATACATCAGTTCAAATGAACTGAGTATCTGACTCCTCAGATTTACATATTCATATGTGCATACATATATGTAAGTACATGTATATAGGCTGTATTTAATTAAAGTATTTAAGTCTTTTTACAAAGTAATGCTTCTTATAAACCAGAGAAGTCAATGCTATCTATATACTTTTTACAACAAGAAATTCTCACAATGAGTAACTTGCCATGTTCTGTTCCTCTAATTTATTATAATGTCCAAAAAATACATTAACCTAGGAATTAATAAACATGTGAGAGTTATAAAACTATCCACCTAATAATAGACTTGCAATGTTTTTAGCTAGCTGAGGAACTGGGATTTAGGTTGATGGAAAGGATTATTGCTTAATATTTTCCATAACATCAGCAATTTTGTCAAAATCCCCTGGTTGCTCTGAGAGTAGGAGACATCTGTTTTATGGGGTGAGCACATATCCTGGAATGTCTGCCATTAAACAGTATCACAAATGGGCTTCATTACCCCTTCACATATTAAGCCCAGTTTACACTTCACAGTGGCATGGAATAAGCATTCTGCTTATGCCAGCAGAAGCCTTGTTGTAGACATGGTGCTGAAGATTAGAAAGTCTCCTTGCCAGTATCATTTAGTACATGTGGTGAGAGACTGTAGGTTGTACCAGCACATGAACCATTTTGCTATTTCCTTGCACCACAGGTTTGACATGTAAGCTTTTGTCAGGAGGGTTTGACTGTGTAGTTGTTTCTCATATTCTAGCTTTAGGATTGTGATCAGTGGCACAAAGCCCACCTGGAGGTTGTTTCCTAGTGGTGGGCTCTATGGATTAATACTGGGGCTACTAGTGTTTGACATTGCCACAAGAGCACACTCTTGCAAAGTCTGCAGAGAGTACAAAACTGTGAGGAGAGGATGATATGCCAGAGGGTCCTGGACAGGCCGATAAAACTGGGTCAGAGGGACTTTATGAAGTTCAACAAATGAAGTGCAAAGTCCTACTCCTGGGGAGGAAAAATACCATGGACAAATACATGCTGGGTGCTGACCTGGCTGAAAACCAACTCTGCAGAGAAGGGACTGGTGGTCTTGTGCACACCAAATTGACTATGAGCCAACAATGTGCCCTTGAGGCAGAAAAGGTCAACAGCTTCCTGGAAAGAACATTGCAAGCAGGTTGAGGAAGATGATCCTTTTCCTCTACTCAGCACTGACGAGACATATCTGGAGTGCTGGGCCATGTTCTGGACTCCCCAAAACAAAAACAAACACAAGCATAGTGGAGCAAGCCCTACAAAGGGGCACAAAGATGATGAAGGGGTTGCAGCATCTTTCATACAAGAAGAGGGTGAGAAGAGCTGGCCTCTTCAGCTGAAAAAGAGAATTCTCAAGGGCATCTCATCAGTGTACATAACTACCTGATGTGGGAGAGCAGAGATGACAGAGCCAGGCACTTTTCATTGGTGTCCATTAAAAGGACAAGAGACTGTGAGTACTAATTAGAACATTTAATTCCATCTGAAAACACTTTTTCATTGTGAAGGTAGTCAAATCTGGCACAGGTTGCTCAGAGGGCAGCATCTCCATCCTTTGAGATACTCAAAATCCAGCTGGACATGGTCTTATGTAACTTGTTTCAGGTAACTCTTGACAGAGATGGGTAAACTAGAGAATCTCAAGAGGTCCCTTCCAATTTCAGCTATTCTGTGATTCTGTGGCTGTGATACTGACAAACCTTTGGAACTAGAATGAAGTTTTCAGATCCATGTCCCTTGACAGACATGTCTTCTAACTCCATCTACACCAGCAGAAGGTGTTACCCTTTCGATTTATGAAATTTTTCCTCAGGCCCTCTATTTCTCAATTTATGAATTTTATAACAGGTATAGCAACTGAATCAGTTTTTAGGAAAAGATCAGATATGGAGGTCTTCTGGAGCTTTTTAAGATAATGGTGATAGTTAGCTAAATATATTTTGTGAGTCTCTGTTTTACAGCCTCTGTACTTCAGGGCAAAGAAAGTATTTGGGAGAAAGACCATTAGAATAAGAAAGTCTTTCACAGAGTGGGAAACTATTCTAATAAATTGTCTTAGATTCTACTGACATAGAGCTCTTGGATGTGGCACAGGGAAGCTAGACATGCTAGCTTTAATCTAGTGAGTCTGGGGAAAGAATGGGAGAAACCTCAGCCTAGGAGGACCAGCAGTTTAAAGATTGTTCAGAAGTTGTGACATAAGACTGTACTTATCGGACCAGACTGAAGGCTGTGCTACCATTTCCATCCTGCCTTATCCAGATTAGATAAATTTTTTATCACATTTTGTTATGGCACCTTAATTTTTCTGCATAAGCATGTCTTTAAACTCAGTTTTCATGGGTAGTTTGAGCTACAGTTTTTCAGCAATTCTTTTGAATCTGCTGCCATCTAGTGAGCAGAAATCAAACTGAAATGTGTGGGATTTGTGGCCAGCAGTACTTTTAGCTCCCAAGACATGCACGATTTTGTTCTGCTCTCCCTACATGTCAAGGCATAGCTTATGGTATGGTTTTGCATGCATTTCCCTAATAGGCTCCCAGAGGTAAAGATAGAATTGACATAAGGTCTCCTCTGCCTTATACCCTCTCTGGCTAGTTCTAAATTACTTCATTTTTAATACCCGGAGATTTTCATTTGACTGCTCTCCATTGATGAACCCATATTTGCAAATGTCAATAAAAAGTTGTGAATATGCAGGATTTTGACCGGGTGTACTAGTTTTGGCTGGGATAGAGTTAAGTTTCTTCACAGTAGCTGCTATGGGACTGTGTTTTGGATTTGTGCTGAAAGCAGTGTTGGTACTACAGCAATGCTTTCTTTACTGCTGAGCAGTGCTTACACAGAGCCAAGGCCTTTTCTGCTCCTCACCCCACCCCACTAGTGAGCGGGCTGAGGGTTTACAAGGAGCTGAGAGGGGATACAGCTGGGACAGCTAACCCCAGCTGGTCAAAGGGATATTACACTACATACAACTCTATGCTCAGCATATAGAACTGAGGGAAGGTTAGTGGGATTGGTCATTTGGGAATAAGCAATTGTTTTCATTTATATCACTTTTCTTGGGTTTACCATCTTCTTCTCTGATGTTTTCTCCCTCATTACAATAACTTTTCAGTATCTTGAAAATCCTTGTGTAGTTAAAATACTTTCATTGGTATTTATTAGGAATATTGTTTTGCCTTTTTCTAAGGCTAACAAGCTATTAAGGGATATGACCCAGGACCTGTGGCAGTGTGGTCATGGCTAGTAAGCATGAGGGAGAATATGAACAAGAAAATTCTAGAAAAATCTAGAAAATTCCTCACCTGCAATTGTGGAGGAACACCAGGGCGAGTGGGATCGCTTCCAAGCTTGGAGAGACTTATATGGAGATAGAAAAGACAACTATGGACTCTCGTGTTAATCCCCAGTTCATCCCATGTTTTATGTACACTTACATAGATGTTTCTGTATTAATCCCCTTGGTCTGTATTGTTTAGGGCTTGTCTGTACTTGCCCTCATGCTTTCCCGCCAAAAGTTGTTTACCACCTTGTTCTCCCCTTCTTTCCCGCTCATCCCACACTGATTGGCCAATGAGTGCTGCAATGCGGAGTGAGCTCCCTTTGGTCCCTGCTGCTCAACTCCTCCCAAGTTCCTCCCACCTTTCCCTCTTTCCCCAATCCTGTGATACCCTGAGATGTCAATCCCATGCTCCGCCCCGGTTATCAGATCTCCCCTCATCCGAACCCTATACAAGTCCTTGTTCCCCTCAATAAAGTGGCCATTGCACCCTGACCTTCCACCTTGTCAGAACCCTCTGTGCAGTGTCACATCCCTATTCCTCTCCCACTGGGCCGTAGCATCCAATGGTCTGGAACTTCACCCCCTGACAAATGGAGGATCTTGATGAAGTAACAATATATTTGAAAAAAAAATGCTCTAGCTATTTCAAAGAGGCACAAGTGACCACAGTGCGTTGAGGCCTTACCAACACCTACCAAACGCAGCTTGATATGCAGGACACTCCAGAAGAAGAGAGGGTGTCTGGATCTGAAAACATACCACAGATACTATGGCTAAATAAAAGACTATATCAGTTGCCCCTGTAAACAAAAAAAACAATGGAAATGGAAGTCAGCTTGTTTAGCAAGGGAAGAAGTTTCTCCTAAGAGGAAGTGGGACAAAGAGTCAGAGGAGGCAGCCCTTAACTGCAGTAGATGGGGAAGAGACTGAGAACATAAATGAGACAGAACCCACATGATCCTTATCCCTAAGTGAGCTATGAGATATGTGAAAAGATTATAACTGTCAACAAGGTGAGAAATTCTCAACAGGTCAGTCTCATGTTTGGATATTGGGGCCAATAATCAGGAATTAGAGGGCAAGGAAGACCAGCAGATGGGATACCTTGCTAAGGACAAGGCCACTGACAAAGTGGCATGAGTTCTCAGTCTTTGGCAGAGACTCCTGTCACATATGAAGTACCAGTAGTCCTTCAATGAGGAATCTGCAAATCTGTAAAGTAAATGGACCAACATTGAATGACATATCCAGTATCTGAGCTTTGGTGGAGGTGATCTATAGCAACCTGGATAATGACCAGGCATCCAAAGAGCTGGATGAAATATGGTGTTTGCAGTCCACGTGGTGAAAGTTTATACAAAGTGCATCAATGTCATACGACAGCACCCTGGATATAATGAGCTGGATCAATACAGGGGCACCAGCTATGGATGGATTAGTCAAACATCTCCACAAATACAAAGACAAACTTCTTCCCTCTCTACAGGTCTGTGTCTTAGCTGTGGAGGAACTGACACAAAATTTTTCAGAGCAATCTGAGAGTGATAGATCCTCCTCACTCATGCCAAACAATGCCTCAGCAATTGAGTCACCTTTCCAAAGTAAATGTAGTGCCCCTTTACAAGAAGGGGGATGGAGGATCCAGGGAACTACAGGCCTGTCAGCCTAACCTTGATGCCAGGGCAGGTCATGGATCAGATCATCCTAAGTGCCATCATGTGGCATGTGCAGGACAATCAGAGGATCAGGCCCAGCCAGCATGGATTTGTGAAAGGCAGGTCGTGCTTGACCAACCTGATCTCCACCTATGACAAGGTGACCCACTTAATGGATGAGGGAAGGGCTGTGGATATTGCCTGCCTGGAATTTAGTAAAGACTTTGACACTATCTCCCCCAGCATTCTCCTGGAGAAACTGGCTGCTCATGGCTTAGATGGGTGAACTGTTTGTTGGGTTAAAAACTGTCTGGATGGCTGGGCCCAGAGAGTGGTGGTGAATGGAGTTACATCCAAGTGCTGGTCAGTCACTAGTGGGGTTTCCCAGGGCTCAGTGTCAAGGCCAGTATTGTTTAATATCTTTTTTGATTATTTGGATGAGGGGATTGAGTACACAGTCTCCAGATGACACCAAGTTGTGTGGGAGGTAGAAAGGCTCTGCAGAGGCGTCTGGACAGGCTGGATTGATGGACCAAGGCCAGTTGGACAAGGTTCAACAATGCAAAGTGCTGGGTTCTGCCCTTGGGTCACAACAGCCCCATTCAGCACTACAGGCCTGCGGAAGGGAGGCTGGAAAGATGTCTAGCAGAAAAGGACCTGGAAGTGCTGATTGACAGCAGCTGAACATGAGCCAGCAGTGTGCTCACGTGCCCAAGAAGGCCAATGGCACCCTGGCTTGTATCAGCAATAGTGTGGGAGCAATTGTACCCCTGTACTTGGCACTGGTGAGGCCACACCTTGAATTGCGTGTCCAGTTTTGGGGCCCCCACTTCAAGAAGGACATTGAGGTGCTGGAGCGTTCAGAGAAGGGCAATGGAGCTGGTGAAGGGTCTGGAGCACAGATTATACGAGGAGCAGCTGAGGGAGCTGGGGTTGTTTAGCCTGAAGAAAAGGAGGCTCGGGATGGACCTTATCACTCTCTACAACTACCTGAAAGGAGGGTGTAGCCAGGTGAGAGTCGGCCTCTTCCCCCAAGTAATAAGTGACAAAAAGAGGATATGGCGTCAAGTTGCACTAGGGGAGGTTTAGATTAGATATGAGGAAAAATTTCTTCACTGAATGGGTGGCCAAAGCATTGGAACAGGCTGCACAGGGAAGTGATGGAGTCACCATCCCAGGAAGTATTTAGATGTGGTGGTTTTAAAAAAAGGCCTTTCCTCAGGGGTTTTTAATACTGAACCAGTTGAAAGCTCCTATGCTTTTGCGGAAATTACATGCTCACAAAAACGGAAGAGAAGGGGTTAATTTTTTTAACTGCGCAACTAGAGGGAGAAGTGGCCATGCTTTGAAAGTGCCTCCTGGCAGGGCCGAGGAGCTCCATCCCCCCGGCTCCTGGCCAGCTGGGCCAGGAGCAGCCAGCCATGGAGTGGCTGCTAGTGACCAAGGGGGACCCCAAAAGATCGAGAAGGCCCCCTGGGTTGCAGTTTCTCCCCCCTCGCAGCGCTGAAACTGAGCCAGCGTGAATTGAGGAGTGGCCGGAGCATGACGAGCTGTTCAGCCATGACCTTTAGGAGGTGGCTGCAGCACACAGTCATGGAGTGGCCCGGGACAAGTTGAAGTGGCAGCACCAGTGAATCAGTTGGAATCAGTTCTAGGGTAAGAACTAAACTAAAAGCCCTTAGAACTCTTTGACTCCAGGGAGGAGGGGTGGAAATCCCCGAAGAAGTCTCCTGAAAGCTGGGGCTCGGGGGCCAGGACCTTCAAGGAGCAAAAGCAGGGGATAAAGACTTTAAACTTTAATCCCTAGCACTTTGTGCTGCAGACATGATAACATGGGTGTGCCATGAAACCTACGGTAATACTCTCGGAATGAGGTGGCCAAGGAGCGAGAAGTTGGGGTCGACCCTGCCACACCCCTTAGAAGAAAGAAGAATTCTAGCTACAACAAATCAAAATTGCTACCTTAAAAATAAGAGATACTTCCAAAAGCCGCTGAAAATTAATTTGGAAGAGCTGTGGCCTAAAAGTGAAGAAAAAGGACTTCTCCTTTCTTCCTGGACTCTTTTTGAAAGAAAGGAGAGACTTAATCTAATGTAAATATATAGCTTTACCATAGAAGAGGTAGTTAAGTTGTTACATGTATATATATGTGTATAATAAATTGTAATATATATTTCGCCTCCTCCTATACCAAGTTATGTGTGTGTGTGTCTGAAAACTTCTTCTCTCTCACATTAGAACGAATTGTAACAAACCTTTTAAATTAGCCTTTTTGAAATTCCTGTGTTTTTTCAAACCACCACATTAGAATACATACAGATGTGACATGATTTATTGGTGAACACAGTTGTACTGGGTTAGCAGTTGGCCTTGATGACCTTAGAGGTCTTTTCCAACCACAACAATTCTATGATTCTGGGATTCTTTTTCTGTTCAAGGGAGAGAGTACTGGTGACACACACCATGTGCAACCTTATAGTTCTTCCTGATCAGAGGAAGGGCATGAGGAAGTAGAATGATGAGCCTACTTGGGCACTAAAAGCACATGTACAGGTACTGCAAGGAAAAACAACAGCCAAAAGGCATCCATCCAGGCAAATTAATGCCCCACTGTCTGTTGAGCAGAGTAGAAGGGTTGATTGTACTTATGACTCTGATGAAGGGACTTCTGTTATGCAGTTACAAACATTAAGCAATGCAGAATCCAGCTAGGAATAGAAGGGCCTTGCCTCCAATGAGGCAAAGGGACAACTGGGTTTACTGGACCATATGGGTTCAATGGCCTGGAACATCAGCCCCACAGGAGTCTAAATCTCTAGTGGACACTGGTGGTATTGTATTAGTATACACTAATACCATCAGATTACAAAGGGACAGCATCCATCTCTGTTTCTGGAGAGATGCAAGGATCCCAAGAACTGTCTGTGTTAGAGGCTGAGGTAAGCCAATCTGGGAACAAGCGGCAATTGTGACTGGTCCAGAGGGTCCATGTGTCCTTGGCATAGACTACCTCAGGAGAGAGTATTCCAAGGACCCAAAAGGTCCTTTTGGTATAGCTGCCTTGAGTACAAAGAAGATTAAACAGCTGTCTACCTTGCCTGGTCATTCAGAGGATCCTTCCACTATGGGGTTGCTGCAGATTAGAGAACAGCAGGTGTCAGTTGCTACCATGACAATGCACAAGGGACGCTATTGCACCAGTGGAGACTCTGGGGTTTCCACACATAAGCTGATCCAGTGACTGGAGAGCCGAGGTGTGATTATTAAGACTCACTCACCCTTTAATAAGTCCCATATGGTCAGGGCAAAAATGTAAAAAAGTGGAGGCTAACAGTGGACTGCTGTGTCCTGAATGAAGCCACACTGCCACTGAGTGCTGCCATAGCAGACATGCTAGAACTCCAGTGTGAAGTGGAGTCAAGGGCAGCCAAATAGTATGCAGCCACTGGTATCACTAATCCATTTTTCTTGATCTCCTTGGCAGCAGAGTGAAGGCCACAGTTTGCTTTCACATGGAGGGGTATCCAGTACATCTGAAATCAACTGGTCCAAGCGTAGAAACACAGGCCTTGTGATGCTCACAAACCATTTGCCATGGACTCATCCAGACTGCACTTGAAAAAGGTGAAGCTCCTGAACATCTGCAATATACTGTGTGGGGCAATACAATGAAGAAAGTGTGTAAGGGGAGAACATTAATGCAGATTCTCTTGAAAGGTGGTTTTGCTATGAAACAACATAAGGTCAAAGTGTGTGCACAGGATATCCAGTTTGCAGGAATAAAGTGGCAAGATGGGTATTATCATGTTCCATTGGATGTGATCAATAATATAACAGCTATGTCTTCATCAACTACCAAAAAGGAAACACAAGATTTCTTAGGTGTCGTGGGTTTCTGAAGAATGCATATTCCAAGTTACAGTCTGATTGTAAACGCTCTCTATCAAGTGATCCAGAAGAACAACAACTTTAAATGGGACCCTGAGCAGCGACAAGCCTTTGAACAAATTAAATGGGAGATAGTTCATGCAGTAGCACTTGGGTCAGTCTGGACAGGACAAGATGTTAAAAATGTGCTTTATACCTCAGCTGGGGATAATGGCCCCCCTGGAGCAGAGCTCTTGCAGAAAGCACCTGAAGAGACTCATGGTTGACATCTAGGGTTTTGGAGCCAGGGGTATAGAGGATCTGAAGCCCATCACGCTACAACTGAAAGTTGTACCAGTTGGTACTTAAGCACAGTGCTTTTTAGCACCTTGATTGCCCATGCTGTTCTGGATGTTCCAAGGGAGACTCACAGAATCACAGAATCACAGAATATGTTGAGTTGGAAGGGACCCACAAGGATCATCGAGTCCAACTCCTAGCCCTGCATAGTACCACCCCCAAGAGTCACACCATGCGCCCCAGAGTCTCATCTAAAAACTTCTTCAACTCTGTCAGGCTTGATGCTATGGCTACTTCCCTGGGGAGCCTGTTCCACTACCCAATCACTCTCTCAGTGAAGAACCTTTTCCTAATATCCAACCTAAACCTCCTCTAACATAGCTTCAGGCCATTCCCTCAGTTTCGATCCATGGTCACCACAGAGAAGAGATCAGTACCTGCCCCTCTTCTTCCCCTCACAAGGAAGTTGTGACTGCAATGAGGTCTCCCCTCAGTCACCTCTTCTCCAGACTGAACAGACCAGATGACCTCAGCCACTCCTTATATGGCTTCCCCTCAAGGCACTTCACCATCTTCGTGGCTGTTACACTCTGGATTTAGGCCACAAGCTGCTCAGAGCAGTTACATTTATTTAAGGCTTTTAAAAAGCCTTTGGTTCATTACTACCTCAAGTTCACATCCACAGAAAATGCTACTACGCTTTCTCTAAGAGAATTTCTTTTAATTTAGTGAGAGAAATAAGATATTTTGGTAAAAGAGTTTTACATAAAACAGATAACATACAAGCAAAGAAAAGCACTAAAATGCCCAGCATAAAGACCCATTCCACAAAAAATTCACCACGAACAATCAATACATTAGCTTTAGTAAAACACAGATCATTTGTTTTAAGTTACCCACAAGAAAAAGAGTAAAACAAGAAAACAGATTAAAAGAATAAAGAAGGAAGGAAGAAGGAAAGAGAGGAGGAGAGAGAGAAGAGAAAAACAGTTACTGCCAAGATTGGATGGTTCACATGGTACCAGTCGGACGAGAAAAAGCTCACATGGAGCCACATGGTCCCACATTTCTATAGTTTGGTCCTGCCTCCCAGGCAAGACACGTGGGTCACTGAGTACTCTGTTCTCCTGGCCAGAGTAAGGCGTGCTGTAGCCAAACACAGGCTCCAGGGGGTGTGGTGTGGGCAGGCTACCAGGCAGGCCTTCCTTGATTGACAGCCCAGCCACATGGCGCCCATGGCCATGTGAGCTGCAGGCCATATGCTTGCCGGTCTGCCATGTGCTCTCAGCAGGCCTTATCATGTACCTGCAGGCCTCAGCCCAGCCCTACACACACACACACTCACAGTGAGTTGGCTCCGATGCATATGAATATATAATTCAGTGAGATTTGAATTCAGTATCTCACAGTTGCCCTCCTTTGGATGGTCTCTAAGAGCTTAGTATCTTTCTTATATTGCAGTGCCCAAAACTGCATGCAATATTCCAAGGTGAGGCCGCACCAATGCAGAGCAGAGAGAGACAATACCCTTCCTGGACCAGCTGGCGATTCTTTGCCTGATGCACCCCCAGGACAACGTAGCAAGTCAATAACTACAACAATTCCAGGGACGTAGAAAACTGGAATCCTTTATTGGACTTATAAGTTCATATTTAAAGGGTTTATGGTTTACATATTCATGGGGGGGGTTGCATATTCATTCTATTAAAAATGGGGGGTTTCACAAGGATGAAGTAATAGGCAAAAACCCAGGTTGACAGATCCTGGGGTCTTAGGAATTACCTCACTGGGGAAAACCCACTTTATCTCAAGGGATTTTACAGAGGGAAACAGGTATTTGGGTCTACAAAATGCAAGGATTCAGGGAACACAAAGGAAGAGATAAGGTACAATGGTTCTTCTGCACAGGTCTGATGAGATCAGGGTTCGGACTCTCTGGCTTGGGCAAGGCATGTGATAACATCATGTAAGGAGTCTCTTTACATCCTGCTGAAGAAGGCAGGAGGAATCCACAGAGATGAGGTCAATGAAGAGGGGTTTTCCCAGCTTCTGTAGCCCATGGCTTTTAGCAAAGACCACTCAAATCTCTCTCTGCAGATATCATATTTTGGAATCCAACAGGACATGGCTGGCCCTCCTGGCTTACTCATATTCAACTTCAGATGATGTGCAAGCAGTGGTTTGCTACTGCATCTTGAAACAGGTGGAGAGATGGCCCTTGTTACTCCAGACCACCATGAGTGAGACCACTACGCCAGAATTTTCCTTTAATTTAAATTAGAAGAGTGTCCTACATCTTCCTGGTTAAGAAAAGATACAACTCTGGTACAGCAGCCCCAAGTGTCAAGATCTGCAAGCAATGTGCTTGCAAGTTGAGCAAATCACCCCATTCATCTCATCTGGACTCTATTTAACATCAGCAAGCCTGAACTCTGTGTAGGTTCCCAATACGGGGTAGGTCACCATCAATATAATTTCATCACAGACCTCTCTGTGTGTGGATTCCTTACCTGCTGTCTTCCCTATCACAGCTTTACAAAGACAGGCTCTACACAGCAAGCTCTACACTCAGGTTCATCTGCACTTCAAATCTAACTGCTTCTGAAAGAAGAGATTACTCCCCTGCGACTAACATATTCTATGATTATATACATTGTGTAGACTCCTCTCTATACATCATGCAACTGATACTACATGGATTAAGTGGATCAAACTGATAACTCAGTGGGCTCACATGGGAAGCCTAAACCACCCCGGAATCCTGGAAGTGATCATGTACTGGGAAGAGGGCTGAAACTTCAGACTGTCACCAGGTGACTGATGCTGAAGAGACCCCACTGTATAATAAGTTACCAGAAAATGAAAAGCAGTATGCCTCATTTACAGACATATCTTGTCATGTTGTGGGAAAATATCAAAGATGGAAAGCTGCTGTGTGGAGTCCTACATCACCAGCTCCATAAACTGCTGAAGGACAAGGCAAATTGAGTCAGTTTGCAGAAGATAAAGTTCTCCAGCTGGCTTTAGACATTGCTGAAAACGCAATACTTTATCTCTGTACTGACCCATGGATCATGGCAAATGCTCTGAGAGTTGCTACAGCAATGAAAGCAAAGCAGATGGCAGAGCAGAAGTAAACCCATCTGGGCTGTTGAATTGCAGGGAGATATTGCTGCTCATGTGGTAAACCTTGTTGTAAAAGTACATCACATAGATGTTACATACTCAAGCGCCTGCCACTGAAGAACATCAAAATAATGAGGAAGTGGACCAGGCTGCTAGAATGGAAGTGGTTCTGATGGATCTGGACTGAAAATTTAGGGATGAGCTATTTATATCTCAGCGGGCCCATGATATATCAGAACATGTAGGATCGGGAAGAAATATACAAATGGGCTCATGATCAAGGCATGGACTTGATCACTGATGCCATTGCACAGCTTACCCATGAATGTGTGCCATAATTAAATAAGCCAAGTGGCTGAAGCCTTTTTTGGTATAGAAGATGATGGCTGAAACATACATGCAGGGAAGCCTGGCAGATTGATTATATCACACTACTGTGAAATTGACATAGCAAGCACTGCGTGTTTACAGTGCTGGAAGTGACTACTGGATGGTTAGAAACATAACCTGTAACCCATGCCACTGCCCCGATTACTATTTTGGACTTTGAAAAGTAAGTTTTGTGGCTGCCATATATTGAAGGTATTATAACAGGAACCTCTTGCTTGTAGCAAAGCTAGATGGAAGAGGAGGAATTCCTTGTCATGTTAAAACATACAGCCTAGTCCAAAGGGACTAGAGCTGGAGAATGTAATGGATATACTTTTAAATTGTGGTAAACCATTGAGTTGGATGTTACAGAAAGTCCTATAGCAGAAATTTCCTAAACCAATGAAGGATGGCCCTCATAAGAAGCACTGGTGCAAGTGCAGCAGTGACCTAACCTGAGCTGGTTTTTGTGCCAAACAACGCTATGCAACACACCATCTCTTCCATCCTGAGTGACAACAATAACAGATGGAGCCCAAAGTCAAAGACCAAGTGAACAAAGTGAGCATTTTTTGCATATTTATGGACATTTCACAAACATATTATGGGGAAATGGGATGTATTGAGATAGGGTGTGACCAGAACATGACATAAATTATATGGAATAATAGGTGAGGAATGTACTGGTTTGGGCTGGGATAGAGTTAGATTTCCTTATGGTAGCTTTTACAGAGGTGATGTTTTGGATTTATGCTGAAAACAGTGTTGATAATACAGAGATGTTTTAATTACTGCTGAGTAGCACTTACACAGCAACAAGGCCATTTCTGCTTCTCACGTCAGCCCACCAGCAAGTAGTCTGGAGGTATGCAGAAGAAGCTGGGAGAGGACACCACAGTGGGTCAGGTTATTTTCAGGTATAAATGGTCAGATCCACTGTCTTCAGAAAATACCACTGTAAAATATCTGGCAGACGAGTTTTCTGATTTATCTGCAAGTGATGCAATCTTTCACTGATGAAGACAAATAGCAACATTTTCTGTATTTCTAATAGTTTTTCAAGCTGGAGAGTGTTACAACAGTGAAATGCTGAGGTGACAAAGTGTATTAGGGAGGGTTCGGAACATACTGAAGCTTGCAAACCAAGATACTGTTGAAAGCTCAATAAAACAGATATTTATTACATAGAAGTGGCTGAAATAAACTGGCACCTGGGAGAAAGAGAAAACCAAAGAGGAAATACGACACCCTACTCACTTAGGTGCCATTTATGGGATGATCTTACCCGCTCCAGACACTATAAAATCCTCTGCAGCAGCTGCATTTACCGGAGGGTTAGCAGGCTCCCACGATAGCAGGCGTCCTCACTAAAGGCAACTTGATCCTTCGTGTAGAGCAAGCCCACCACACATGGAAAACCTGCCTGCTTTTATGCAATCCATTGAGCACCTCTGCCCGGGAAGGTGTGGCCAGTACCGCCCTGCCAGAGGTTCCCAATCCCACTCTCTTGGTTATGTAAGTTCATCCCTTCAGCACATGCGTGAGAACTTCGGAAATCCCCCGGCGCACGCGCAGTATGCTTTAGGGGTCTTTTCTAATTGAGTTGGGGGTCGAGCCTTCCTCCCTTCCTCTTCGATTCCTCCTTCAAATGCCCTTGGCAGACAATGAACCAATAGTAGAACACCAATTAAAATGGTTTATACAGAAGTTCTCCCTCCAAGGATGAATTCACTGTTTTATCACTGAACTTGGCAGGGAGAATATAAACTACTACAGGTGGCTGGGGCCAAACACAGACCAAAAAATATCAACATTCCCACTACACAAAGACGGCAGGTATCTGTGGGGCTCCAAGAGATGTTTGAGTCATAGTCAAAACAGGCAGTCTGTCTCTGCTTCCTACCATTTCTGTGCCTGGGCAATCCTGCCCCATTAGCACAAGTATGGCAGGTTTTGGATTCCAAAGTGCCCCAGTTTATCTCACAAAATGACAGAAAAACGCAATCTTTTATTTCTTGGTGGACAAGCTTTTGTAAAGGAAAACAGTATCTTTTGTATGACAACAATAAAACACACCAAAAGATATTTAAAAGATATACCAAATACTTGTTTGAGGTATTTGGAGAAATACTGGAGAAATTGGGAATGTAGTGGCTTGCTCTAAGCTGGACCAAAAAGTCTGAAGCAGATTCAAGATCAGCACTCAAAAAATTCAAGAGACTACATCTCTTAAAAAATAAAATATGATTCTGTGATGCCCAATACCGTGATTTGTTCTTTAAGCTCAGTCTTATAATTTATATGCATCTGCCTGATCTTACTTGACTTAGTGAGTTGTAGTCTTTTACTATTTTTCAATTTCTCTCTCTTGTTTTCTTTTATACAGACAAATTTAGGAAGATTTGCTAGCTACCTTTCCCATTTCAGTATATTTGTAATCAGTATATTAAGTTTACTTTTTCTCATAAAAACTGACTAATTGCATCTTCATGCTACCTATTTAGAAAAAAATCTCAGCTGATCAAAATCTGGATTTTCTAAGTACCAAGTGTGTTTAGGACATATGACACTCTTAGCTCACTTCCTCTTCTTTTGTCTGATCATAGAAAATGATAATATTTGAGTATATAATAATCCATCTAATGGAAATCTAAACAAGAATCTGTGAGTTTTATAAAAACTACAGGAATTTTAGTTTAATAAAAATTGCAGGAGCTTTAGACAGTCTTCTATATGTGCACTAGTGAGGACCTTCCATAAAACCAAAAACTGTTTCACTCACCACAGTTAATATGACATGAAACATGCTCAGCCTCCAACCACTCAACAATGTTATGGAGAAAAGAGGCAAGACAGGGCTCAGAAACGTTTTTGTGTTTGGTACCTGTGCTGGTTTTGGCTGGGGTAGAGTTAACTTTCTTCACAGTGACTAGTATGGGGCTGTGTTTTGGATTTGTGCTGAACACAGAGTTGATAGCATAGAAATATTTTTGTTATTGCTGAGCAGGGCTTACACAGAGCCAAGGCCTTTACTGTGTTTCTTACTGCCTCACTGGCGAGGGGGCTGCGGGTACATGGGAGATTGAGAGAAGACAGCCAGAACAGGTAAACGCAGTCGACCAAAGGATATTCTAGACCTTATGAAATCTTGCTCAGTATATAAAGCTGGGAGAAAGGAGGAAGAAGGGGACATTTGGACTGATGGTGTTTGTCTTTCCAAGTAACTGTTACTCATGATAGGACCCTGCTCTCCTGGTGATGGCTGAATCCGCCTATGAGAAGCAGTGAATTAATTCTTTGTTTTTCTTTGCTTGTGTGTGTGGCATTTGCTTTCCCTATTAAACTGTCTTTATCTCAACCCACGAGTTCTCTGGCTTGTACCCTTACGATTCTTCCCCTGATCCTGCTGGTGAAGCAGCGAGCAAGCGGCTGCATGGGGCTTGGTTGCTGGCTGAGGTTAAATCATGCCAGTCCCCCAGCCACATCTGCTCACAGTAATTGTTTTGGTAAGTTAAGGTATTCTTCCATGCCAGGCCCTCTCCAGAAATTGTCTTACCAGGAAAGGGTAACGGAGGGGAAGGCGAAAGTATCTTGCAAGTGTTAATACAAACCACCAGGCTATAAACTCTTGTATGGAAAGGTGCCATAAATGATTTTTGGAAATCTCTGCTATTTACCTCCCTTCAAAACCTGTATACTGATAAGGGATGATCAAAATATAGAATGGTGATAAAAGATTGTAGCCTTAGATACTTACTAGAGTTAATTTTAGATATAATACTGTCAAATTGCCTTGCTTGCTTGTGTTAACTCACAGACAGGATATAGTTAACTTTATAATGAGAACTCTAGCAGGAGCAGAAAACCTTGGAGTTTCAATAAGGAGCTTTGAGGCTTAAGAAGAGGGACCTTGAAGACTGATAAAGAGAGGTTCCTAGAGATGATACTGGGTTTGAGGTAATTGGACAATGCCAGCTCAGCAGTTCTTAGCAAAGGTGAAAAGTTTAGGGCAGAGGAAGACTGCTTACTTCATCCAAAAGATCCCCAAATGAAGATCCCCAAGGGGTGTTCTGAGGTGGAGTTGGAGGTGTGGTATATGTTAATGATTTTCCCTCCCAGTTTTCAGGAATTTGCTGACACAGTTAATGCGTATGAAACAAGCTAATGTATATGTAACACAACAATGCATATGTAACATTGTATCTCTTAAAAGGGGCTGCATGTTTGGCGAGATTACTCCCCATGCATCCAGCCGCTGCAATAAATATACCTGCTTCAATACCCTTTGTGAGTTTTGAGGTTTGTTTCCCGCAAGTCAGTATATATGCACATTTTGCTAGTGAAGTCTGAATTGGAATGGGAAGGTGAATTCTCATGAGGTTTGCTAAGAGCACCTCTTTTCCATAAAGATGAATACAAAAGAGCAGCAGGAAGAGACTTTCCTAAACCAGGCAGTAATTAGGTAATGAAGAGGGCATGCAGAAACAGGACGAAATTGTAGGAGGAAGAGGCTGAGCAAATGCAAGCGATATTCACAAAATGCACAGGTCACTTAATCCAGTGAGAAGGGTAACTTAGTGCGACAGGCAGTAGAATTTTTTTTCCTACAAGAAACCAGGCATGTGTCCATTTCCGCACCTGCCCCAGGTTTTCCCAGTTCCTGTAATTTGTATTTATGTTTCTCATGGGTAGTTTGCTCTGAACATTAGCTGCTGCAACTAGGGGTCTTGTTTGATGAGACACACATGCTGTATGATTCGGTTGGTTTCAGTACCTGGTGATGCAGCAATGTTTTCAGTTCTCCCATGAAAGAGACAACAACATCACATTCAGAAACTATTAGGCAGTTCTTGAGTTGGGTCCCGCAGAAAACGAAGTGGCGCGTTCACCCGGCTGTTGGTAAGAGTTTCCCGGACCCAGTCCCAGGGGAACTCTGGAACCCTCCCTCTTCATAAGTGCTTCCCGCCTCCTCCCTCTCCCTCTCTCCTCCTCTTCCCTCCCCTCCCCGTCCCTGTCCCGCCCCGCTGGGCCGGAGGGCGGGCTCGCGCAGCCGGAAGACTCGCGCAGATCGGGCGCGCCGAGGGCCCAGCGCTGCTTCCGCCTCGGCACAATGGCGGGCGCCGGGTGGCGGCCGGGCCAGCGGTAGCGGGCGGTGAGTGCCCTTCTCTCAGCGGTCGGCAGCTGGGCGAGGCCTTTCCTGACGGCGGGCGGTGTCCCCCAGCGTTCTGTCCTCCTTGCCCGCCCGTGCGCCTCTCTCCCTCCCTCCCTGGCCGGCCCGTCTCTGCCGCGGCCCCTCCGCCCGCGAGCTCTGTCCGGCTGAGGTGGCGGGGCCGGGTTGTGTGTCGCCACAGCCCCTGCACCGGGGTCAGGGCGGGCAGGAGGGGGCTGGGGGCCTTCGTCAGCCGATGTGAAGACGGGGAGAAGGGAGTCGGGAGCTGCGGCGTGGGAGCAAGGGAGCCCTGGCCCACGTAGCGTGTTTCGTGCGCCAGTATCGTAACGCCTCCGCCTGCGTCCCGCTGGCAGCTTGACCGGCGCTGCCTGGTGCTTCTGGCCCCGCAGGAGCCTTGTCGGGCCCATCTGTGATGCCGCTGACCCTCTAGGGCAGCCTCCCCTTCCCCCTGCCCGCGCCAGGCTCGCACCTTCAGTCGTGGTTGGGAGCCGGAGGCGAGCGCAAACTGACTTTTTGCTTCGTTCCAGTACAGGGAAGTGTCGTCATCCATCCTGGCGGCAGAGTATGCGCGTTGGTTCTGGGGATGACTAAAACAAGCTGGTTTTAGGTTGCTCTGAAATTCGGATTTGACAGTGGTTTCTTTCCTAAAATAGGAAGCAAGTACACTTTGTGCGTTTGAAACTTTTCTTTCAGCACTTAGCCGTAGTAGCTTCATTTTCATAGTTGTACATAACTGCCTAAGAATTGTGATCTTTAGGACAGGAATCCTACTTGGTTTGTTGCTTGTGCAGGAGCAAAAAAACTGCTTAAGAGGGCGATAGAACTGAAAGCCTTAGGCCTACAGAAAGCAGACACTGAGATGCCTGAGAGTTCCTTTGTGGCCTGCAGAACTTAAAAAAAAAAGTAAGAAAATCAGGTACCCTACTTCAATATTAAAGGCAACAGAAGGGCATCTCCTGCTGCTTAAGTGCTTCTTAAAAATGCTCTACAGCTTTATCTGCATGCTTAAGCACCTGCACATATTTTGAGAGAGAAAACCTTTTTTATTTAGTTGTAAATCATACAATATTCGGTGTTGATGAGACCACTGCTGCTCATGTGGTTTATGCAGTCTCTTTCAGTAGTTCCCCCTTTCACAGTCCACATGGGTTTATGCCAACATGGGAGTTACAGCTCCCTGGAAATGTTTCACAGTAAGAACAGGAATGTGGCTGGGGAAGGGGGTGGAGGTACACAAGCTATTCAGTAGCCCAGATGTTTTAGGCAATGCTAAAATAATATGAACATGAGTACTTAATACTGACTGCTGTGAGACTCACATTGATGGTCTGGGTAAAATGTGCAGAGTCCACAGGGAGTGCATTGTTTCTAAATAATTGTATCATATTTGCCGGTTGCAGCTCAACTTCTTCATCTCTGTCTCCTCTGATCATCACAATTTTCATTCTTAACAGGGTGAACGGTTTCAAGGTGAACAGTTATGTAGAATGGCTTTGGGGCCATCCTTGTTGTCATCTCCTACATTATCAACATGCCACAAAATTCCTTCAGTCATTCTTTCAAAACTTTCCTGTACTGAGCTGAAACTCTGATGTACACTCGTAAAATTAACTATGTCTTTTAAAGGCATCTAGACCTTAATGCCGGAAAAGCCATAGGCTGCCTCTGCATTTTATGAACAACCTATAGGTCTTAGACATTTTAAGAGAAGAAACCTAGCTGAGTTTTGTACTGCCTTTTGTTTGTTTCTGCCAAGACTTGCTTGCCTTATTTCAGAGCCAGGGCTTTGACTGTTGAGATTTCTGTAACAAATAAGAGCCAGTGCTTATTTCTTGATTTTTTTAAAATGCAGCTTTTAACTTTTTTATTTCTAGGTGAGAATCACTAAATTGAACAGCAATAACCATGGGAGATGCTGCAAAACCTTGCCTTGCCAAACAAAATAAGGAACAGGACATTTTGCATCAAGAAGAATTAAAAGGAAGTCCCTTACAGAAAGACTACCGAGCCATGGATGAATATGGAAATGGCCATAGCAATAAAATAGATACCAACCTTCAAAAGAGAAAGGGAACACCAGGTCATTATGGAAGCAGTCTGAGGCGAGGGCCACATAGTGTTTTGAGTAGCCCAAACTCACTTAAAAACACAACTTCCAGTCAAGGGTCAAAGTTAAATGACACCCAAAGAGACCAAATGAAGAAGTGGATATCTGATGACCACCATTGTGCTTTTGACACCCGGAGAGAGTACCGATCTGTTTCCTGGGTTCCTGTGCATGGCAGGACAAGAAAGGGCTCTCTTCATGAGGTGGAAGGTACCGGAAAAAGAAATGTAAGACCACAACTTCAGGAAGACTTAATGAGCGAAGATGTGCCAGATGTGCAGAAAGGAACTTCTGGTAATCAATATGTTTGTTTGTTTTTACATAGCTATCCAGTGAAGTAGCTTCCTATATGTGTTACTGGAAAGTAAAATTTCAAGAATTCACTGTTAAAGCAAAAAATTGTTTTGTCATATATTGCAAACTATTGACCGCACTGTACTGCAGCATTTTAAACAAATTGTTACAGCAGATGGTACAGAACTTGTTTTATAAATTGTGTTGTCCTCGTAAACTGGTTTGTAAGTGGTAGGAGTGAGTAGGTTGCAGCATCTGTGGTGTTCCTGTTTGCAGTTTTCCCTGTACAATTTAATTGAGTCGTCAGGGCTGGTAAGAGATGTTCCAATTAAGTCGATACAGTCGATACAGATTTTGGAGCTGCTTATGAGGTCTGTAACAGTGTGTCTTAATTAAGATTGAGAACAATGCCTTGTTAGTATTGTGAGGACTTAATACAGCAATAACACAAATCTAATTCTCCATACATATTGAACTTTCCTGTGCACAGTTGGTACTAATAATGAGAGTACAAGCCCAAAGCATTGAAATGCAAGGAAGGACAGGCTGAGGGAGTACAAAGTGATCAGTACTCTAATATCTTCATTGAATGCAAGTAAAGCAGAAAGAGGAAGCTCTAAAGAAGAGGCTAAGATTAGATAAAATAAGAAAGACTAAGGCACAGATGAGGTGCTACTAACATAGAACACCTATTGACAAGAAATCTGTATTGTTTTAGTTAAGACTTGGAGCCAAAGACAGCACTGATCTGACCCCCCTGCTCAGAGGAAAAGCTATGCTGGTTGATACCGGGAAGTCCAGGAATTAAATGTCCTTTCTTTTGATATTAACTGTCACTAAAAAGATAAACTGTGAGCAGGTGCCCAGTGTCTCATTGTTAGAAGTAAACTGCACACAGTTCAACTTTGTATGAGGAGAGAGCAAAATCAGAATGCTTTCACAAGTTTATTGTCAAATTTACTGGATCTAATGAACTTTTTTCTGTGAAACTTCAGGAACTCACTGAAATACATTTTTGGAACCACTGACAATCATACTTGAGAACTTACTCAGGGGAAGTGAGCTACTAATATAGGGAAAGGGCAAGTGTCTCTTAAAAGTGGAATTGAAAAAACTGGTATACAGCTTTAATCTTGAGAGTCTGTTTTGGAATGAATAAAGTAATCTATTTTAACTATTTGAAAAGTAACAGAGATAAGTAGTAGTAAGTATGGATTTGTTAAGAAAAAGGTATGTCAGGTCCCAGTTTGTTTCTATAAAGTCCCTGTGGACATGGGAAAAGCAGTTGGTAGATATTGCTGGTACTATATTGTACTACTTTAGATATTCCTGTGTGACAGTTCTGTAAGTAAACTAGAGGAAAATTCTCTGAATTAAATTAATGTAAGAGACTTGCAGAGCTAATTAGATAACTATACTCAGAAAATACTAAAGATTTTGTCAAAATTATAAGAAGTAGTGAGTGAACATCTAGTGAGTGAGGATTCTGTCCTACTCAATGTTTATTATACTACTCTAATGATGAATGAAGACTCCACACTTATTAACTGTGTGCTGTTAAAATTGAATATGCTGTGGAGCTGGTAGGAATGGAATGCAGAAAAGCAGGAAGGTCAATTAAAATAACTTTGCAGAATTGGAGAAATGACCTACATATAGGATGAAATACAAAGGACATAAATGCCATTGTTAAAGTAGGTGTATCAACTGTGCAAATAAAGGAGGAAAAGTTATTATAAAGCAGTACTTTTCCCAGAGAAGAATCTGAAATCATAGTGAATCGGAAGATAACGACTGAAGTGTCATGGTGTTGTGAGGCATGAAAAATACAGCCTCGAGTACCCCTTTTTCTAAAAGCTTTTTGTAAACTCAGTTGCAGTACTGTGTCCAGTTTTGGCACCCCAGTTGTATGAATAAAATGGAAACAGTTGAAAGAAGGGCAAGAAGATTGTGAAAACATACAGAAAACAGAAACTACTCAAAACTGTGAACAATGCCCAATCTTTCTGCGAAATGATAGGGTAGGGAGGCATGATTCTGCTGTCTAGGAAAGTAGTAAAAAGCTGATGTAGTAATCTGTCTTGTTTCTTTCCAATAGATGAGACACAAAACAGTGGGCCCAAAATTGAGCAAGAAAGATTCAGATGAGGAATAAAGGGAAAGTTTCCAATGGTAAAGCTAGGAAAAAGGTACCTGAAGGCCTTTAAGAACTGGTTACCTGAGCATTGCTCGGGATTGACAAGGTTCCTTTCATCGTGCTGTGAAACAGGGGCTTGGCATAGCTCACCTCTTGAGGTCCCTTCAGAAGCTCTACTTCTATGTCAACTAGCAAAGAATTATTAAAAATGTTTCTTTTACCATTTTCTTTTACTTGAAATATTTTGTGCAGTTGTCCTTTTCCATTACCTTCATGTCTTTTTACCGTAGCTCATAAGTAAGGAGTTTACAACATCTCTGAGGCCCTGATTTTTTTGCTGGAGCTTTATCTTTAACTTGCCTTTAGTACTTTATTTAATCATTGGCCTATAATTAGGTTGTCACTGTTGTAACTACCAAATATGAGAAGTATTTATTTACTTTTAATTTTTTTTTAAAGTTAATTAGTGTTTACAGAAATAATTGATAAGTAGGTAGTTGTCACAGTCTTTCCTGTAAAGACATTAATTTAATACACCTTTTTTTCAGTTTCTGTCTACACTAATCAGTTAAAAATGTAGTTAAACAGCTGTGGAAGGTCTTAGAAATTTGAGCAGGAGAGTCAATGCAAAAATTGAAGGGTTGTGTAAAGTTCAGAAGCTCAGACTTCTGTTCTGCTCCTTGGAGGTTCCTTTGGAGTACTGCCCCTGCAACCTATTAAGCCTTAGTTCTGTTTATTCCTGCTTAAACTTGTGCTGCTGCTGAAAGAAGTTATATTACCATTCTTGTCCTGGTCCTGTTTACACTGCTAGCACATGCATGCTGTTTAGTGAACTGAATCAAATAACTGAAAAAACACAACCATGTTGTTTCTCTTTTGCCAAAACAAAAATTGTGGTCACAGGAAAGAAACTTTTTAAATGTATTTGGTAGAGCAGCTGGGTTTCATCTGTGAGTTTTATTGGTGGGGTTTTTTTTTAATTATTACAAATTAAAACTTCATGTTATAATAAAGGTTTGGGAGTATAAGGAAGTTACATAAACTTTCTTAGGAGAATGGAACTGTAGAAATTCCATGCATCTGGATATCCTGTATAGCTGTACAAGTGAAAGGTAAGATCTGAAGTCAGTGTGAAAGTCTGATCTATGTGTATTCATTCCTGAGATGATTTTTACAGGTATGCTTTGGACCAATAGCAATTTCTGCTTCAAAATGATGACAAAAGCTGCTTAAAAGTAGATGTGGTATTTACATTAATTTGTTCAAGAACTTTTGCTGTAAACATAGCAAACTTCCTAAGCATTATTAATATGTTTTGCAGCTTTATTAAGCAATGTGTGCAAATACTTAGCAAGTCTATTCTTTATTGATTTCGGTAGCCAACAGGGCTTCTTACTGTTTTCAGTTGTCTATTTAATAATGTGAAGGCAATATTAATGCATATACTGATTTAATTGAAAGGCAAATGACATTATCACCAGTAATAACCATTTGTTAATAAGTTGTTATATGTCATGTAAGCCATAGTGCTGTTAGCCTTTACAAATTATTCAGTCTGTGATACTTGTAGTGGCCAATGGGTCTAACTTATTCTTCTACCAAAGCCTGAAATCTTTGGATATATTCTGCCTTATCATTATAATGACATACAGGTACATTTCAGCTAGGCAGCAAAATCTATTGCACTGAGTTTTGATTTTTTGCCAGTTTTAACAGAGGTATCTGAATAAGGTCATTGTTTTCAATGGGACAAATCAGTAGGGTTTTTTGTAGTTCATAACAAAGGTACTGTAGATTTTGAAACTAATATACACTGTTATTAGTATCAGACTTGCACAGAAGAAACCTGTATGTATGAAACCATACAGGGTAGATGAATTGTGCCTTCTTTGATTTGCACATAAATAGAATGGTAATTAAGGAAAAATAAATTAAAAAATGCTGTGTGGTACTCTGCAGTTATTTGATATATTTGCTCTCATAACTCTTTATAAGAAATGAAGAAGCTTAGAAAACCAAGAAGATCAAGAAGAACTAGAAAAGATGAGTGTGATCAAGATGAATTGGATGGTCCAGTCATAGATGAATCTGGGCTGTCAGCAAAAGAACTTCTTGGGCTGCAGCAAGCTGAAGAACGATTGAAGCGAGACTGCATTTATAGGCTGAAGAAGGTGCCACTGTCTTTACTTGTATAGATCTCTCCTATTTTTTTTATTCTATAAATACAATATAGAGAGTATGCTTTGAGCAATTTCTCTGATTGTAGCTAAAAAGTTTAGTTACAGCATTTTAGTAAAATAAAAATGGTTTCTGTTAATGAATTGTCAAGCGAAGTCAGGTTATCCTTTTGGATTTTTTACTACAATAAGTCTTTGACAACAATTTACTGAATGCTCCTTTAGTTCATGAATTAACAACCGGATGTTAATTAAAATGCTGGAGCAGTTGTTTGTTTACTTAATATATTCTTTCATGGGCATTGGGTATTTTCTACTGTAAAAGATAGTGTGATTGACACAGTAGCATCATTATTCTGGCATTATATTTGATATGCAAACTTTTTGACTGTAAATATGGAGTTAGGGAAGTTAGAGTAGTTCTGGATTTCAGAGTTAGCCATTCAACTTAGAAAGGGTATTGAATGAAGGTAATATCTTTGTATATTTTAGGGGTTTTTTATTATCTTTATTTTAGCAACCTCGAAGCTACCCATCTGCAAAATATACCTGCAAATTGTGTGATGTTTTGATTGAATCAGTGGCTTTTGCTCATAAGCATATTAAAGAGAAAAGACACAAGAAAAGCCTGAAGGTGAGTTAAGGACAAGAAAAAGTATAAAATGCATATTTATGATACCTTCCTTACCCTGCTAATGACAATGAAACTGCACTGCTTTTAAAATCATTCCTCGTTCATTTTTTGCTATGTTTCAATCTTTTTAAAAACTACTACTTGGTGATACTGGTAAAAAGATTAAACTTTGGGACCTGCACTTTGGAATGAGCAGTAGCAATAAGGAAATGTAGTTGGTATGGCAGAATTAGAAATTATAACGTATATGTCAGAGTGAATATTTCAGTTCAGAAATACTATAAAAATTAAGAACTCATTGATTAAGAACTTGTTTATATTCGAAGGAAATTGGGTTTGTTTTGAACATAAGCATCAAAATAATTTCCAGCACAGTGTCAATTTTACTGTTTTTTTTAATGAAATATCTTCTGTTCCTTTTACTTTCTCCACTTGAAGTGGACAAAAATACGTCCTATGCAGGTTTTCTGTTTCTTTCTCTTTAACTCCTACCTTCTCACACCTCATAGGTGAGGAAAGAATTAGTGATTTTTTTTTTAACATACCAAATACATGTATATATACCTCTGCACATTACTGAAGGCTTCTGGAGTATCAGATTCTTTATTGCTTCTGATTACCTACATTATCTGGAAAACCTCTGGTGGTGTTACTTGGGATGAGATGTTGGTGCTCATTCTAGTACATTAAGCAACTCAAGGAAACCATTAAAACATCAGTCTTATTATCTCGAAAGGAAAAGCAAGAAGAACAGCTGCTGACCGCTCTGCCTCCTCCGACGCCTTCCCAGATACAAGCTATTGGTGTTGCTATTGAAAATGTAGTGCAGGAGTTTGGCTTAAATAATGAAGATCTAGAAGAAAGGCTCAACATTAAAACAGTGATGGAAAACTTACTGCGTCAAAAATTGCCAGGTATTATTTGCAATTCATTCTAAGTGTTAGATATGCCAACTTGAAGACAAAACAATGACAAAAAAACTTGAACAAACAAAAAAGAAATCAACTAAAAGAACACAAAACCCAGACAGCTTGTAAAGTGAAAACTGAATTAAAAATCTTGGCTAGCTAAACTCTGAAACAGTGTATTTAGTTACTAGTCTGTTGAATGACATGATGTAGCAATACAACCATGTTTCAGAATTAAATTACAATGGTGCTCATGACCCAAACAGACCTGCAGTAAAAAGTGAAGATGAAAAGGACATGGGGATCATTTGACCTTCATGGTAAGCCTTTACTAGCAGTAGCATGGAAGGCAGGATTTATTAACAGTTCTGGGTTTTTGGAAGACTTTCTTTTCCTGGGGTTATCAAAACCAGTTGTAGGTTTAAGATCTATTGACAATGCTGTGAAGTAGCTACAGACTTAGAATTAGGCATAGAGTAAATGCAGTATAATTCTTTTTGTTGCAGAGTGTTCATTAAGATTGTATGGCTCCTCCTATAGCAGATTTGGTTTCAAAACTTCAGACATAAACATAGATACCCAGTTTCCTGCCCATGTAAGTAAGGCTATTTTATTAAGTATGTCTAAGTAGTTTTGAATGTTTGTATCTTATTTAGATTATAGTTTAAATATATCTTACAGTGTGGTAGCAACATTTTTTTTGAAAACCTAGTGAGTAAATAAAGCGGGTCTGGTCTTGGGATAACATTCCTTTCTTCATATAAGAGTAGTGATCAGGCAATATAATACAACTTTGTGTTTTGTTGAAACTTCCTTCTGAAAAACTGAAAACATTTAAACATCTGTGCTCTAGCAGTCCTGTGAGACAGATCATTATTTATTTTCTCTTACATATGGATTAAATGGCACTTCTGTGATCTGGTTTCTGTACTGATCTTGTTACTGTACTGACGTATTCACATATATGCATGTTTTGACTACTAGGTTGTATTTGAGCCATGAAACCATATTACGTGTTTTATAGGTAGACTAATTTAAAGTCTTAATTTGTCATGCTATTTGTTTCTATACATCTTTGTCCTTGAACACTGAAAAGGAATTAAGGACTTGACTCCATACTTAAACTTACTCCTGCTGTAGTTGATTTGACAGTGCCATTGTTAGAATTTAGCATTTCCTTTAGGAAACAAAGAATGATCCAAGTTCTTAAAGTGCATATGATTTTAAAAAGCTGTGATTGCAGTCTGTGACCTGATGTAGATCCACTGTGTGAGAATGCAGTCATATTTAAGCATTGAAATAGTAGTTCTCATAGTGTTTTTTTCCCAAAACCGGGTCTTTGATAGAGGTAAAAATAACTTTACTTACAGTTGCTCAGAATTTTTTTTCTTCAAAATAAGAAGAGTTCCTGTTCCTTTTGATACAACTTAATAATAGCCAAATACACCTAGAGGCAATGTTTTAAATTTGAATTGTAGAAAATCACCTTTTTGACAGCTATGAAAACAGCTTTATTCCTTTTATTGACAGATGACTCAACCAGATGTTCTCTTACTTGTGCAAGAAAGTCTCCAGAGCAGTGGTAAGAAAAAAAGTTGCTGCCTTCTCAATTCCACTAAATTATTACTGCTTAGTATTGTTGAGTTACATCTCTGTTGAACAGATAATGCCACATGCTATCCCTTTTTTAGAAAGATGTGAGACTGAAAAATACTGCAGGACAGAATACATTGGCAGAACTGCTTTTGATTTGCTATTCAGTGTTATGAGGGTTGAACTTCCACTAGTTGTGCTGATGTGAGAAATTCCTAGTAGGAAGCTTTCTTCTACATTGTAAGTGAAGATGTCATTACACATGAGGTAGACTCTGCTGCCTTTCTTTCCCCAGACTGCTCTATTAGCCATGCATAGTACAGAAAGTAGCCTAAGCTCTTTAACATGTGACAGAAACTTGGTAACGTACTTTCAGATGTGGTCTGTTTTCCTGTAATTGTGCACATGCCTGTTAGTGCAGTGAGAGCCATGTGCAAATGACTGCATACACACACATGGGGTTTTTTTCAGGTAATGAATGCAACTCTATGCATTAATACAGGAAAATGAAGTTTACAATCTTTTAAAAAGAGTGCACTTACTCAAACCAACTCAAGCATATGCAGGGAAAAAAAAATTAAAATATGCAGAAAAAAGTTCTGTACTTTTTAAATGCAAATTGCAAAAAGCTTCACTGCTTTCTTGCCTTGCTTTGTGCCCGCAGTTGGGAAGTCAGACCATATGGTTCCAAACATGTATATTAAACATGCACGTATTTACTGATCTAGATTTTTCTCAGTGCCACCCCCATCGTTATTGTATGTACGTTTTATTGTCTGGTCAAATGACCATTATGATATTGGAGAATTTTTCAGCCACATTAGAGAGATCTTGTAAGAATTTAAGATCTCTAATGTGTTTCAAATGCAAGTAATATTTGCATTAACATGTTGTGCAAAGCCTTTTCTATGAGTGAGAATATACAGGGATAGAGCATTAGGTGTTTGAGGTACCCCAGTGGCAAAAGCAAGATACTTTTTAAAGAAATTAGGTGTCCAGTTGGCTAGGTAACATCAAGAAAACCTTGTCATTTCAGAATTTTTGAGTTGAGTTTCTAGAATTGTTTCATAGTTTTCTCTCTTCCTGGCCCAGTGAAACAGTGAGGCATCAAAAAATGAGTCCAGTTTGAAGCAATAAACACTACTCAGAGAAAAGACTGCAGCAGGATTTGTACTTTGTTAGTGTTTAGATTAAAATTAGTGTTAATTAGATTAAAATTAGTGTTTAGATTACAATTCAGTATTTGGAAAACTGTATAAAGAATAGGAGGAAAAAAGATTTTAAAAGCATTGCAAAAAGACATTACATCATGTAGGCAAGCCAGTTCTGTACTTATATAGAGCATTGTCAGATAACCAGGGAAAACAAACTTTGATTCTTTCTATATGGTACTGACTTAACACTCTGGATTTTTATTTTTCATGCTAGCATTGTTCCACAGGTGTCATTTGTCTGTATGTATGCCTAAATTATTGAAACTAGCTCTTAACCTAAATATACCTCCTTAATTACAGCTATTGTGTCTGTGTATATATGAATTTTGAAAAGTTCCATTTTTCTTCAGTATTTTCTTAACAGTGCTTATTGTATAGACCATACTCTTCCCATCACATGTGAAAGTTAATCCAGTCATTCTTGTAAATCATCAGATATACTTTTTTGTTTTTCTCAAAATTAGTCATTGTATTAGGAGCTGAAATTCTAGCTGTACTCCTCTAGTTCCATCCAGTTCAACATATTTTTTTTGTCAACACCATGCTTAACATGGCTTCTTTTTCTTTCTCCTATCTAGAATCTTTTACAGAAGTTGATGCAGATTTCCATGCTAGAGTACCAGTGGTGGTGTGCAGAGAAAAGCAAAGGTCTCAGTTGTCACTTTGTGTGTTCTAATAGTATATAGCAATGTAAATTATGTGTACCAACATCTGATAAATGACGTTTCTGTACTAAATTATTACAGTTCCATGGATCTTGAAACACAAACTAACACTCATGGGCAAGTCATTCCTAGCCTAGAATAAGAGGGTAAGGGTTGTTCTGTCGTCAGCTGTGTATTTCCCAATCCCTTCAACCATTATGGCTTCCAGCATGTACCCTTACCCTTCCATTTGGGATAATTGCTTAAGCAGAAACTTTCCTTTCTTATAGGTAGCTTACATACCATATTAAATTATAGATTTCTGTAAGGACAAGATCAGTTTGCTTAGCTTTGCTAGTATTTTGAGAACAAGTGAAAGTTATTTTATTTTGCCCATTTAATGGATATCAGTTAAGATTCATGAAACAATCTATAAACAGCTACTGATAAAAATATTACTTGTTATTTGCTGCTACCTTTATTTTTTCATGTTTGAAAATATTTCATGTGCTCTGTAAACAGCACAGAAACTGTTTTCTGGTGGTTGTGGTATGGGAAGATATTTTTGTTTCATGAAGGAAATTAATACTGTAACTTTTCCAGTTCAGTAAATTAATATCGTTAGAAAAAAATACTTAAATTTGAATTGTATTTTAAAACACTTTTACAGGAAATTATAATGCATATATCTTCAACCTAACCATAAATCAAATTAGTATTGCATGCTGCTTTTCATGCAGAGACACAGTCTTTGAGAGATTTTCAAGTCTTTCCTTACAGCCTTCTGCTACACTGTTCTGTGAGATATTATCTGGCCTATGGGTGTTGTAACAAAACCTCCAAGATCTTTTGTTTCTTTTTGGGTTTTAGTGGCCTTATTTGTAAAGTGAGTGCAGGGAATGAGAATGCTTGTCTGACAACAAACCATTTGGCTACACTTGGAAACCTGGAACCTGCTGTCGTACCTTTAGTGACTGCCTTCAGGTACTGGGCAAAGGTAAGAGTCATTTGTGTTCCCCCATCTGTGAATAAATATTGAATGAGTTTCTATGTTATGCTGGTAAGATTGTTGTTATAGTTGAGAAAACAATTGTTGAAACAGTCGTTAGAAAAAGAGTTGGAATAAGGGTATAGATTTTTATAAATTGTAAATTATGTAACTATCATTTGTCTGCAATAATATTCTGCTAAATTTCAAAAGGGGAATTTTAAGCTTCATTCAGTAACATGCAGACTGTAAGAATCATGCTTTTTTGCTAAACTAATCAGAGGAATGTATATGAAATGGAATTGCAAGTTCCCCATAAACTTAATCCATCATGAAAAAAAATAAAGGAAAAAACTACTTTTCTCCATTGTAGATGAAAACCATCTTGTGAATAAACAATGTGTTCTAAAACTTTGTGTGCCCACCATTAAAATATTATTTAATTTTAAAAATGGAAAAACTTTTGTCTTGTACTGTAGCTACATAAAAGGAGTCATCATTTTCTGAAAATGGTAAACCAGACAGCATATAGCACAGTCTGCATTCTATGGCTCTTATACTGAAAATGTTACAGTAGTAACATACCTGCAGTAAATATACAGGCCTTGAGAACAAATTCCATCCATTAAAAGCTCAAAGATATCTGAATTTCTGTCAGTATTTAATGTGTAAGGCTTCTGAACCATAATTAAAAGAATATTTTTCATGGTATCACTTCAAAATCTAATGACTGCACAATTCGTTTTTGCAGTTGTGCTGTGTTGATCGTCCTGAAGAAGGAGGCTTGTCACCTTACGTGTTTGCTTTAATGGTTATTTTCTTCCTACAACAGAGGAAAGAGCCTTTACTACCTGTCTATTTGGGATCATGGGTATGTGTATTTATACAGTGAATAGTGTGAATGAGAGGACCAGTCGCTCATGGTGCTTTGTAATCTGTCAGCTTCATGCTATTCTGAGCAAGCCATAAGCAAGCCATTTCTGCAGGAATTAAGAACGTGAATTCATCCAGACTACACCTAACCTTTGTATGCCTGGCTGTAAGATTGCATTTCACAATCTTAGCCATCGAATTAAGTGCTCTATTGCCCCTTTTGTGAATAAGGAGAGCTGGACATTGAATAATGCATTTTGCAACAATTTTTTTTTTTTTTTTGGCCTTTCTTCCAGAGTCTTGTGAACTCAATCCACATAGCTACATCCCAAAACAGTATTTTGGAGTTTGACATCTAATTCTTCAAAACAGACCATATTTGGGGAGCACTCTGGTGTGATACCTGCCCAAGGGATCAGATTAGAAGTTTAGAACATGTATTTCTTGGTTTTAGAAACTGAAATGCTTCTTAATATCAAGAGTTGTATTATGGATGCAAATCCAGAATCCAATTCTCCAGGACACCGTTTAGGTGTTATATTCATGGCACCCATTTTTGTTCCTTTAATCTCATTATATTAAGTGTGCATGTTCCAGTGTCTAACCAATTACATGGGCCTTGTAGTTAAGAATTTACTTCAGTACATTAGTGACTCATTCCAAAGCATCTCAACTCTCTAGATGAGAGAACTGGATGAGTAAAAATGTCCTGTTGTATATGGTGATGTAAGTAAAAGATACATGTTTATGGTTGTCTAATGTGCAAAGACAAGGTTGCATGATGCAGAATCACAGAATGGGTCAGGTTGGAAGAGCACAGTGGGTCATCTGGTCCAACCTCCTGTCATGTGGGGTCTTTATATGATAAAGAAATGAAATCAGCTCCCCAATGAGATGGTAATCAAAGAGAGTTTAATTCAAACCCAGCGCTGTTTTTATCCCTTAAAACCATGTGACCTTGTGACCAATGAGGGTACATATTTCCACGAATGTCCCCTGGGCTTCCCTGCCCTGGGTGCTTCCTCTGCACCCTTGGACACGCCTCCTACATCACCCCTTTCTCAATTATTTAAGACGGTCAAGAAAACAGTGCAAAAACAACAGTGCAAACAACAGAACAGCACATTATAAACTACCATAGCTTTGCAATGACCCAATACATCGCTTGCTTTGGCTTCTTATACGTCTATTGTAAACCTTTTAAAGCCTTCTTATATTTCTAAGGGGTAGTGCAACTTGGAAAAACAACTTTATTAACCTAGGGGCCTTAGCCCAACCATGCATAGACTTATAACTTTTATTAATCTGAGGGTTTAAATAACTGGGGAGTTCAACTTTATTTCAAAAACAGGGTAAGCTTAGCAAACCAGATTCTCTTAAAGTGACCATGTGGTGGAGGTAGTGTTATTTTTGTGAGGTATTTGGTGTTTAAGGCACTTGTACAGTCAAACAACTCTCTTATTCATTCACTCACACATTCACTGACGGCCGTCATTCCATTCATCATACACACACTCATGGATTTTGTATAGACTCTGCATTTTGCCACACTGGTCATCCTTATATGTAAACTTGAAACATAAACATAACCTTTTTATAACTTCTACGTTACTCTGGTTCTTGCTGTTGTAGTTGTGTACCTAGGTAGGGTCTAACACACCTGGAAGGAATCCATTTCAGCTCCTTTCCTGTAGCCACACAGGCATAACCTCGCCCCCAAGTCACGAGGTCCATTGGTCCCGTCCACTGCCCTGAAATCAGATCTCTTACCATGACTGGTGGTTTGGGAGAGGCGAAAGCTTGAGGCCTGTGCTGCCTTCCGTGCTTGCTTTTTTCAGCATTGTCACAGTTTAAAAAATTTATGACATATGTGGCTTTCCACAGACGCTCTTGCAGACTGATTCCCCTCTTTTTTGTTTCGTTAACATGTCTTTCAGTGTGATGTGCCTTTTCTACAATTGCCTGTCCAATGGGTGAGTGTGGAATACCTGTGGTGTGAGAGATTCCCCAATCCGATAGGAAGTTTCTTACCTTTTCTGAGATGAAAGCTGGCCCATTTTCAGTCTTAATCTGTTTTGGGGTACCGAGGGTTGCAAAACAACTGAGCCAGTGTCTTATTACATCCTTGGCCTTTTCCCCAGTGTGTGCTGTGGCAGTTACGTATTGTGAATGGGTGTCAACTGTTACATGTATGTATTTTAACGTACCAAATTCAGCTATGTGTGTGATATCTGTTTGCCAAATCTCATTTGCCATTAACCCTCTGGGGTTAACGCCTTCCTGAGATGGCATGGGTGTGATTTGCTGGCAGTCTGGGCATGACATGATTATGTCTCGAGCCTGATTGAGTGTTATTTGAAATTGTCTCTTCAGTGAACGTGCATTTTGGTGGAAAAATGAATAAGGCGATTTTGCTTGCTCTAAGACTCTAGGTACAGTGGTAAACATAGCTGATTTGTCAGCCTCTCGGTTCCCATCAGCTATTGGTCCTGGCATTTCTGTATGTGACCTTGTGTGCATTATGTAAAAATCAAACTTTCTGTGATTGACAAGAAACCATACAGAACGCATTTCAAACAACAGGTGAGGGTTAGCAACATCTCAAAGAAACGAACTCTCAAGACAGGACACTAACCCTGCAGCATAACAGGAATCTGTGACAATATTAACAGGTTGTTCAGAAAACTTTCCCAAGGCAATACATATGGCAGCCACTTCCAGAACCTGTACAGAACCCTGGTTCATGGTCTGTACCTCTCGTTCCCATTGTCCTGCATCAGTTCCCATGCCACTGCAGCTTTTCGGGTCCGCCCAGATGCGTCTGTGAAGACCGTAAGGCCTTTCGCTGGCTCATGTTTGCATCTGGTTGTGGCTTTTAAAGGTAAATTACCGATTTCTGCCCACAGTCTGTGTTTAGGGAGATGAATTGAAATGTCACTGTCAAAGCCTGCCAAGGCAGCCTGGAATCCTGCATCCTCAGCTAGCATCCAATCAAGGTTGTCCTTTGTAGCTGGGATGTGGATGGTTGCAGGATCTCTCCCATCCAGCTCCTGTAGTCGTTCTCTGCCTTTAATGACAAGCTTGGCAAACATTTCATTAGTAGTCCACACAGTTTTAGGTGGTGTGTGGGGCAGAAACAGCCACTCTAGAATTGCAGTGGGTCTTTTTCAGTCTGATCCCACTGAAACAAAACTGTGAATGGCTGGAACCTGCTGGGAACAAGGGCAAGGCAGATTTGTAGTTCAGGATTTCTCCTTCTGCCTTGCCTGCCTTCTATTGCCTTGGCACAAGTATCTAATGCCTGCTTTGCCTCTGCTGTCTGAGACCGGCTAGACTTTAGGTCTGAGTCCCCCTTAAGGAGCTCAAATAGAGGGTGTAGCTCCTCTGTGGTTAGGCCCCAAAATAGGCCTTAGTCAATTGATGGCTCCCAGAAGTTTTTGCAGCTTGTGTAAAGTTAATTGTCTTTTACCTTGAGCTGCAGTGGCTGTGGAGAAATTTCCTGCTGCATGATTTTCCATCCAAGGTACGTCCAGGGTTGCGATTGCTGCATTTTTTCTGGAGCAGCCTGTAACCCGGCATCTTGGACAGCTTTGAGTAGAGCAGTAACAACAAATTGCAGTTCATTTTCTGTGGCCATGGTTATTAATATGTCATCTATATAATGGTGTATGATGGCTGTTTGATATCTCGTTGGGCTGCTTTGCATCCCCTGAGGAAGGACAACCCAGCGATACCTCTACATGGGCTGTGCATTGTTCAAGGTGGGGATGGAAAAAGCAAACCTTGGTGCATCCTCAGGGTGTAGGAAGATGGTAAAAAAGCAGTCCTTTAAGTCAATAACCATTAGCGTCCACTTTGCTGGAAGCATAGCAGGTGAGGGAAGTCCAGGCTGCAATGCTCCCATAGGTTCTATGACTGCATTTACTGCTATTAAATCTTGCAGCATTCTCCACCGGCCACTTTTCTTGGAGATGCAAAATACAGGGGTATTCCAGGAACTGGTTGTTGGCACATTATGACTTGCCTCAAGCTGCTACCTCTCTTGCTCGCGAAAGCGGGTGGCAAAGAGGAGAATGGAGAGCAGCACGGCGGCAAGCAGTGCAGTGCCCATGGCGTGGCCCCGGCCCTGCCCATGGCACCCTTGGTACAACTCGGCCCATTCCCCGTTGCTTAGGTACTTGTGGGATGTTGCTGCTAAGGGTCTCCAAGGGCAACCCCTTTGAAAGTGGTCAGGGACACCACATCTAAAGCAACTCGCTCTGGGTCTGGCCCCTTCCTGCACTCTTAGCTGGGCGCTTAGGGCTATGGCTAAAGAGGCAGACTGGTGCTCCACAGATCCAACTCCTTGGCAGGGTCAAACCAGCTCAGCAATGCTACAGCTCTCCCTTTTAGGAAGGACCTGCAAAGCTCTTTTACAGTCTGGGTTTGCCTTCTCAAAAGCCAGTTGCCTACAAAGCATCTCTCTGGCTTCACTGTACTCAACTTGCCTGTTTAAAGCAGATTGCAGCTGATCTGGGGATTGTGAATATGATTCAGTAGAACCTTGTAACACTTTTGTGGTTATGCCTGCTTGGGTGTTGGTTGCACATGTGATGGCGCAGCGTGGAGGAGAGCCCTCCCCACCTCTTGCCTATGACTGGAGCAGGGCAGCGCTGGGGCTGGAGGAGACAGATCGACTTCCTATCCGTTTGGCGTGGAATATGGTTGCGCCTGTGCTGGCGCACGTGGTCGCTGATCATCTGCAGCGTGGGGTGGCAAATAGGCTGGGTTCCCCCCCTCATCACTGCAACAGAGCCCCCTGCGCTGATCCCGCGCATGCGGGGCTGGTATCCCACGTTACAGGCTTCATTCCTTCCCAGCGACCCGTGTTCCCGTGGCTATTGGCACCCAATCCATAACTTAACTCTTGAGCAATTCCCTCCCCTCCCGGTAAACCCTCGTAGGTTTCGGGCTGCGACTAGCAGTGTGGGTGGGGGGTGGTGTGTCGGTGTTGGATGCTTTTACTGTCCGCTTATGGCCTCTGTGTGGTGCAGACATTATGACTTGCCAGGCTGAAATGGCATTGTTAGCTTGGGGGTCTCCCCCCTGAGCTTTCAGTTTCATGAGGTTTCCTATCTTGTCCCATATTTCTATGTGCAGAGCTTCTAGCAATGGCAGCTCTGGGACTGCTGCTTTAATGAAACGTAAAAGCTCTGTTAATTCAGCCCTTGTGGCTTGTATATGGTAAGGTCTTAGCAGGACAGATAATGCGTCTGTGTTTTGTGAAATCTTGGTGGAGAAAAAACTTCCCATGTTTTTTACCTTATTCTTGCCGCTGTCGATGCACGTGTGTGGAGGGGTCCTTTGTTTTGCAGCTGCTGAGTTTTACTTTCAGTTTCTGGGTCGGCTGTTCCTTCAGTGCTTTTTTTCTTTTCGGCGTCTCCATCGGTGTCCGGTGCTGTCCGGGTTTCGGCTGCTGCTCCGGCGGCTTGGGGGCGGTGGCAGATGGCGGGGGGACCTCCCAGCATGGTGCGTTGGTCGCGGCAGCGCGTGAGGTTCCCTTACAGTCTGCGGCGCTCCTGGCGGCTGGTTCAGCGGCGTGGAGGCTGTACGCGGCGGCTGTAGGCACGCACGGGCCGGCAGAAGGCGGCTGCCAGCTCCCACAGTCTGCTGGGCGGGGCGGGGGCGCTGCGGTGGGCTCGCGGTGCGGCTGGTGCAGGTCCCGTGCTGCTTCTGGTGTGGGCGCGGGGCTCGCAGGGGCGGTGGGCGAGTGCGGGCAGGCAGCAGGCTGCACGGAGTGGCGGCGCTTCTCCGCTTGGCGGAACAGTGTGCCGGTGCGGGGTTCGCGGGGTCTCGCAGGTGAGCGGGGGGTGTTCAAGCAGCAGCGGCACTGCTTTCGCGCTCAGTGCTTAGTGCACGGCAAGCGGCGGGTGGCAGGGGTCCCGGCGGGGGTCGGCGTGCTCCGCCACTCGGGTTTCCGAGCTGTGGGCTCACAGCTGCTCAGGGAGCAGCCCTGGCCACGGTGTTGGTTGCTGGCGCTGTTTTTCAGCTCACTCACCGCTCAGGTGGTTAGTCGACCCCGCTCCACTCTCTCCGCAGGTGCTGTCCCGGTTTCTCGGCTTCTTCTTTTTCATTTTTCTTCTTCTCTGTTCCTGTGCACTTTCCCTAATCTTTTTTTGAGCTTTCTGTACTAACTGAGTTTCTCAGTATCGGCTGAGACAACGGCTTAAAGACGTCTGATTTTTTTTTTGTGAAAAAATTCCCATATCCTAAAAATGAATACGATAACTGGAATTTACCGATATTCCCCTGATTCAGGGATTTCTATTCTGGCCTAACGTAGGTTCTGAGCCCCAAGTTCAGGCGCCACGTGTCGCGTGGGGTCTTTATATAATAAAGAAATGGAGTCAGCTCCCCAATGAGATGGTAATCAAAGAGAGTTTAATTCAAACCCAGCACTGTTTTTATCCCGTAAAACCATGTGACCTTGTGACCAATGAGGGTACATATTTCCACGCACGTCCTCTGGGCTTCCCTGCTTCTGCACCCCTGGACACACCTCCTACAACCTCCCTGCTCAGGCAGTGTCATCCTAGAGCATATGGCACAGGATTGCATCCAGACAATTCTTGAATATCCCCAGAGAGAATACACAACCTCTCTGGGCAACCTGTTCCACTGCACAGTCACCTACACAGTAAAGAAGTTCTTCATGTTTAGGTTCAGGTAGAACTTCCTGTTCATTTGTTTCTGCCCCATCTTGTCCTGTTGATTGGCACCACTGAGAAGAGCCTAGCTGCGTCCTCTTGCACCCTCCCTGCAGATACTTATATACATTGATGAGATTCCCTTCTCAGCTGTCTCTTCTTGAGGCTGAAAAGGCCCAACTCTCTCAGCCTTTCTTCTTGGGGTGATCCAGTCCTTTAATCAACTTTGTAGCCCTCTGCTGGACCTACTCCAGGAGGTCCGTGTCTCTCTTGTCCTAAGGAACGCTGAACTGGGTACAGCACTCCAGACATGGCCTCACTAGGGATGAGTAGAGCGGCAGGATCACCACCTCAACCTGCTGGCAATGCTCTTCCTAATGCACCCCACAGTACCATTGGCCTTCTTGGCCACACGGACACACTGTGGGCTCATGGACAGCTTATTGTCCGGCAGGTCCTTCCCCGAAGAGCTACTTTCCAGCAGGTCAGTCCCCAGCCTGTGCTGGTGCCTGAGATTATTATTCCTCCCCAAGTCGGGACCCTGCACTTGCCTTTGCTGAATTTCAGACAGTTCCTCCCTGCTCATCTCTCCAACCTGTTGAGGTCCTGCTGAAGGGCTGCACAGCACTGTGGGGTATCGGTCACTCCTCCCAACTTTATGTCATCAGTGACCTTGCTGAGGAGGCATCTATCCTTTCATCCAAGTCACTGATGAAAAAGTTAAATAACAGTGGACCCAGTATTGAACCCTGGGGACACCACCAGTGACAGGCCTCCAACTAGACCCTGTGACACTGATTATGAACCTCTTGGGATCTGCCATTCAGCCAGTTCTCAATCCACCTCACATTTGTCCACATTTCCGGAGTGCATAGCCTTCCAAAAGCATCAAGCTCTAGAGAGCTTTTTGTAGAGAAGTATGTGGAGAAGAGAGAAAAATATTGGGCCATATTCGAGACCTGTAACAGCTATTTTTAAACTTTGATCTGTTCTCATTTGGCTTACTGTCATAGGGAGTGGTGGTAAGATTTAAAGTTCATATGATGCTTAGCTATATGTTTCTTTTTCTGTTTCTTTAGATTGCAGGATTCTCATTAAACAAATTAACTAATTTTCATCTGAAAGAAGTCAAGAGTGATGCTGTGGTTTGGGAGCATAACCCTACTGATGATTCTGATTTGCCACAAGAAACTTCTCCTAGAAGGGGCAAGGTTGGAACTTTTAAATTTATTTCTGTAGTAGTCTAGCAATTGTTTTTGTTCACAAAAAAGAACCATCTTCTATTTTAGTTTTGTATTTATGTTTCAAAACCATGTGCTGAACTAAGATATACCTATAGGATATCCTTACCTATTGGTGCTAAGAAGCTGGCAGGCAAATAGATGTTATTTCAAACTCTTTGATAAGACCCTGGGTTTTAATCTGTCATGGGAGAATAGTTTATACAGTTGGAGCAGTTTTATCTCAGAAGTAGGTTAAGCATATGGAAAATATTTCCTCTTTGCTTTGAACTCTTCCTTATTTCTACTATAACAGCTTTGTAAGAAACGGTATCACTATATGATTGCATGTTATGAGAGTTAACAGTACAGCCTAGGCTTTGCTAAAAAGTGAGCTTTATAATCCATTCTGTCCTGTTAGATGAGATATACTACTTTCCTGGAAATTTATAAATTATGGCATAAAAACTTAAAGAAGCAATTGTTATCATTGATGCTATTCTTTACCATTGCTGCAGTCTTTAATTTTGAAGTTTCATAATCTGATTTTATACTATGGCTTCCAATTTTTTAATTGCAGTTATATTGCAATTGCAGGAGTATAGTAGCAGTGATAAATTCTGTCATACTATATTGCAGATGAAATACAAGGCAATGTAACAGTTGAACACCTGTGCACTAAATATTATTTAAGATTTTCTTCTGTAATTGACAGGTTCCCTTAGTATTTCATTTAGGTCAGCAGTGTTCAGCACCTGTTGGTCAGCTCTGGCTTGAACTGCTTCGTTTCTATGCCTTGGAGTTCAATATGGCTGACTTGGTGATTAGCATACGACTCAAAGAAACAGTGTCTCGTGAATCAAAGGATTGGCCTAAAAAGCGCATTGCTGTGGAAGGTATCTCAACAAACTTCAAAGAACTGTTGTTTTAATTTTGTAGAGTACTGACTTGGCTATTGACATTGCGTGTTATAACTTGGAAATTCTCAGTATTGACCTGTGCTTTCCAATATGCTAGAATATGTCTTGAAAAGAATCAATTTAAGTAGTATTTCTCTTGAGTATTATTTTCAACATTATCAGAAGTAATTAAGTGAACTTAAAAATTGTCTTCAGCACAATTCGTAGATCATATGTCCTGACACAGTGTTTAAGAGTAACTTAACAGTAGTATATTCAAATTCTGTAAAGCTTTAAGTGTATTCTTTTTTTAAAAAAGTGAACTCCTTCACTGCTGGCTCACTTCTTCTTTTTACTAGACCCATATTCAGTCAAAAGGAACGTGGCGAGAACTCTGAACAGCCAGCTAATGTATGAGTATATTCTTCACTGCCTGAGAGCAACTTACAAGTATTTTGCCTTGCCTCATAAAAGAAGTGCAAAATTGAGCAAAAGACCCTCTTCAAATGCCGGTGAGGAGAAATCCCAAATGCCAAACCATGGGATAGGTGCTATAAAGCATGAAGATTCTGACTTGCGAAACTTGGATGGTAGAACAAACACAGCAGTAGTGGAAGACTGTGTAAAAGAGACTGCACGCACTCCCAAGGAACATAAAATTGGTCCTTCAAAACTGTATGATGGCTCAGAAAGTTTCACAGAAGAAGAATTGGCTGATGATATAAGTCATTTGGGAATTACCCATGAAGACTCAGACTGTATAATCGAGGAAATTATTTCTCAAGATAATGAGGATTTTAAACCAAGTTGTGAAGAGACAGAGAGTGGAAATGAAGATGAAGAAGAGGAGGAAGAAGAGGAACATGAACAATCAAAAAGACAATGGAATAATATTCTGGCTGCTGAGCAGAGAATAGATGAAGACAGTGACAGTGGAGATCTCCTAGTTACAGTGAACGAGCATGATGTGGAGACATGTAGTACTTCAGACTTAGAAGGTTTTCAATATGCTGCACTTAGAGAGAATGATGGGTTTGGCTTAGAGTGCAGTGGTATAATGGATGACAAGATTGACATTGATGAGGATAGCAGTGAAGGTACTGATGAACTGGATGAATCCCCCAAAAAATTCGTATGTTCAGCATGGAGTCAAATATCCCAAATTATTAACTCAGATGATGAAGAGGAAGAAGAGGAAGCACCAAGCCTTCAGAGAGAATGCAGTGTTACCATAAGAGCTGGAGATGAACTAGATAACACGTACACTGGATCTGGAGAGGATGATGCACTGTCAGAGGTAGAAGGTGGTTTTTCCGTCCTAAGTAAATATGAGAATAAACATTTCAAAGAAAATGTAGATGGACCTCTGCGGGTTAATTTGAGTCAAGAAGATCTTAATGAGAAGAAAAGCCATCTTGAAGACAACACAACAACAGAGCAGTGCTTAGAATCTGAACTTTTTTATGAATTCAGTAAACAAGCTTTTACAAAGGGCAAGGTAAGCAAGCTGTATCAGAACATAAACATATTGCTTATGTTCTATTAGAAGTTATATAAAGTGTTGCTCAAATTCATTAAAGTACTATAGTTTTTAAAACCAGTCTTTGCTTTCTGTTCATGCAGTCTCCTACAGTAGTATGTAGCTTGTGCAAACGGGAAGGTCATTTAAAGAGTGATTGTCCAGAAGACTTCAAGAAAATTGAGCTTGACCCATTGCCAGCACTGACACCCAAATTTTCAGTTATTCTAGATCAAGTTTGTGTCCAATGTTACCGTAAGTTTTTTCCTTTGAATATTGTTGTGTCATAAAAAAAGAATCAGAAAAAAAAATGAAATAATCACAGGCTAATGGCATTACAAAGGGTGACCGTTTATTTGCTACATAGCCTCCAACTCTTAGGTACAATTCTAAGATTTGTAACAGCTTATTAGGACTACTGAGTAGTTTGTATCTAGAGAAACAGAAAGTGTTTAGACTTGTCTTCCACGGAGTGGCTGGCTGACCACTCATATAGGCAAATAAATTTAATTTCTGAGAATCTGATTTTGGGTGGGGTTTTTGACTGATGCTTTTACATTTGTCTGCTTTGAATTTTGTTAGTTACTTACCTTGTGGTTTTTAGTAAACAAAGACTTAAGTGTTCTAGGAAAAAACAGTCAAAATACAGTTTTGTAATACTTCTCCACTTTTGTTCTTTTCAGAGTGACCCAACTTTCCTCCTTTCTCTCTCGCCATTTCTGACCAGACAAAATGCATTATTTGTCTAATTAATGTTTTTCTTTGAACAGGTATTTTTCTCCTACATCCTTGCTTTCTTTCCTTCATATGTGAATCTTCTCTTGCTTCTTCTCTTTCCCCTCCCCTGCCCTACTGTAAACCCCTCACTATTTTCATTTGAATCTTTGCTGTTCGCTCTTTCTACAGATGCCTAAATTGTTGTCTTTTGTTTTTAAGATGATTTTGCTCCAAATATAGTAGAGGATCAAGCTCGGGAACATATAAGACAAAACTTGGAAATCTTCATTAGACAGGATTTTCCAGGTAAAAAGGCCCATTCTGACTTCATATTTATACTTTTGACTGTTCATACTTGAGTGTTTTCCAAGAAAACATATAATTTCAGCATAATAAACACTTTTGTTTTGAACATTTAACATATAAATGTTGCATTTATACCAGCATTGCCATGTTTCAGTACATTAATTTCTGTTCTAAGTCTTTTAAGGGTTTCATTTAAATTTGGGGGGTTTTATGTATTCATATCTAGAACACAGTAGGAAGGAACAATGGCAAGGTAAGGAAAAAAACAATCAAAGCAGCAGAGAGTAGTTTTGTAATAATTATTTTAACTTGATTTATACATCACATTTCTTATAGGAACCAAGCTGGATTTGTTTGGCTCCTCAAAAAATGGCTTTGGCTTCAAACAAAGTGACCTTGATATCTGTATGACCATAGATGGACTCCAAACAGCTGAGGTAGTTTGGAAGTATTTTGAGTTTGTTGTTAAAAAATGCAAAATTTTACTGTTATATTGTATATCTAGTGTAACAAATTTATTATTTTATAGAAGCTTTTCATATTAGAAGAAGGTGCCACAAAGGCAGATTATTTTTAAGGTTTTTGCTGTTGATCTAAGCATTAGTTTAAGAATAACTTTCAGTAGCCAGTTTTCTTCTGAATTCTGCTCTTCTAGTTTTATCTGTGCGGATAAATAACATGCTTTGTAGCATAAACAACTAGGAATGGTAAACAGTGGAAGGGCACATCACTCTCCCTTCATGCCTAATATCAGGTTCTTTAAAAGCTTACATTAATATATTGTCTACTGTTGATACATGCTATTTTGAAACAATTTCTGGTATTCAGACATATACACATTTTGTATAACACGAAACGTTCAATTATACAGCTTTAAGCTTAGTGGCACATAATAAAAGGTTTGCTAAAATAGAGCAGATAAATCTTTCAGCTTTTTTTCTTAATGTCTTAGGGACTTGATTGCATCAGAATCATTGAAGATTTAGCAAAAGTTCTCAAGAAACAGTCAGGTAACTTTCTGGAAAATTAAAATAAGTGATTCTGTTTATGTGACGTCAGTTGATGTAATGAGAATGTTCTGGGGCACTGTAGATGAAAATCCTTAAGATATAATTAGATCGAAGGGAATAGTAGTAAGAGTGAGATTAAATATTGTGAACATTTGGATTTTTTTATTTTTTTGCATATGTGGGTCTATGAGGTTATAATAGGCCCACATCTGAATTGGACAGATATTTATAACCTACATGTATAAGAACAAACAATTTAAGATTTGAGGCTTCAAGTTAGTAGTTATGTTGTATTTGTATGTTCAGTGAGTAGTAAGTTGATAGTCAAAGATATTCTGATACAAGTTTGCAATAAGAATTCTCTTTTTTCTGCAAGAAATCATGACTTTCTTAGTGCTTGTTTTGGTGGATCTGAAGTTAATTTTGTATAGAGTGAACTGTCAATTCTCTCTTAAGCTTATTTCTCTATAAAGAAATTATATTCTCTCTTATTTAGACTGATCTCAGTTTTTTGAGGGGGCTAAATGTATAAATTATATTTAGCAGATTGATCATGTTTGACACATATCTAAAATCACTATTAAAACATAACTGACCAACATAAGTTTAGTATCAACTAAGATTTTATTCTGTAGCCTTTTTGCTACAGTTAGAAGTTATTTGATACTATTAGGACCGTACTGTAGTCATTCAGTAATAAAACATTTTGTCCTAGGTTTAAGAAATGTCTTGCCTATAACAACTGCAAAAGTCCCCATTGTCAAATTTTTCCACGTCAGAAGTGGTCTTGAAGTAGACATCAGTTTATATAATACTCTGGTAAGGTTATCTCCTTTTCTTATTTTATGTCTTATAGCAAAAAACCGCAGATCTGTTTTGTTATCTGGTATTGTCATGACAATCAGTTTAAGGTTGGCAAGCCCTTCCCACATGACTTGAGAAGAATCTGATTCTGTAGTTAGAAGAAATTCTTCAATATGTATTCAAGGCCAATCCCAAATTAGAGTAAGAGAATAAACATCCCACATGCTTAAGATGTTCTCTGTATCTAAAACAAACAGCATATTGTCAAGGACTTGAAATTTTGCAGCACTTTTGACCAAACTTGAATCACCAAAACTTTGAAGAGACGCCAGGGCATTGGTAGTGTCCACCTCCCATTTGGAGAGCACATGATCTCCTTAACCCCCAGTTATCAAATGGATCTTGTTCACTGTGTTGCTGATCACAAAATCCTGACAGCCCAGGCTGTAATGCTCCTCTGTGGAAATGAAGGTTGACTTTATCTGTCCTTGTAATTTTTTTGCTATAGTCATGTCCATCTTCTCCTTGCTTCCTGTGTTTTAGCAAGTGGGAGACATATAATGCAGAAACATCCATTGCTTGTGAGAACAAACATGTGATAAACATTTGCATCTGCAATATCTTTTATAATAGAGAGGTTTAAGTAAGCCTTTTCACTTGAAGAATATTCAACCAAAATCTTAGTTAGCAAGGTTTGTTTGGATGGAATGTGAATAAGATGGAAGTTGCCGCTTTTCTCACCAACCACTAGGAATTGTTTTTATTGACACATACCAACTACATCCAGATTAGTATCAAACTGAATGTGGAGCAGAAGAGGCAGCCTGGTGCTGTCTGGCAGTGCCACTGATCTGTCAACAACAACCACAATGCTGCCATCCCTTGAGCTGCATCCTTGGAGCTATGAGTTAACAGAGACCTTTTCTGAAGATGTGATTTGCTGCAGTGTATCCACCTGGTACAACGCAGTGCCACATTCCTGTCCCAAACCCACAGGGAGCTGCACATTCCCTGTGTCATCACTGACCAGGAGCTCAGTGTCATTCCATATCTTCACCAGTAACACTTCATACTCTCAGTGCCCCCTGATCCCCTCACGACGCCCCCTCTCCCCTCCTTGAGATTGCAGTGAGTGACTGTTTCCAATTAGCTATTGCAGTTTTATATTTTAAAAAAACCTTTTTTTTTTTTTACTTGACTATTAGTGGAGTCAGCTGCACGATTGTGACTTTGGAGTTGTCACTTTTCTAAGAAAATCTGTTAGTTCTTCACTAAGAGTAAGAAATAGTGGTTTAAGTGTCTAAGTCTTTCTGTAAATGAGAGAAAATAATGTAACCTCAGCCTTTTTACACTCCACCTCCCATCATGGCTCTTGCCTAGCCTTGAGACCTGAAGTAGTGATTTTGAACCCAGCTTGCCTGAACTATAACATATTTTTGGCCAAATATTTTAAAACCAGGTTTTGTTTATTTCAATATCTCTACATTTTGAAAGCCAGTTCCTTGAAACAAAGGAAAGTTAAATCTCAAAGCCAATTCTTAAACTTTCTGAAGATTTTGTATGAGTTCAAGAGCAGTCTTAGGAATACACCTCAACCACTAAGTAAGTCTGAAAGTTTTCTTGAAGTTATGCATCCATATGGGTCCGTTGGTAGCTCTCATGTTTCTGGACTGACTCTTGGTTCAAGAAGTTACCTTCTACCAAATATTAAACTGCAGTAGTAGATCAATACTTCTTGTTTTGAAATACTGTTCTATGAGTGCTGCTTGGTACCACATCCAGAGAGATTAAGGAAGTTGATTGGCTTTTTAACAGAGCAGGTGATAACCTCATGGTGGAATGCTTCCTTTCTTAATCTATGTTCCTACTGTGCAGGGCTTCACATCTGCATTTCTTGAGGACACAACTTAGAGTTTTTGTTTTTTGTGTTTTCAGCTTATTTCCTTAATGTCTTCCGAACTCTGGTGTTTTCTATATGACTTTCTTATTTTTGTAGGCCTTGCATAACACAAGACTTCTGTCATCTTATGCAGCTATTGATCCTAGAGTAAAATATCTGTGTTACACAATGAAAGTCTTCACAAAAGTAAGTGTATTTCAGACATTTGAAAGCAGTAGTACCTGCAGCAAGGAGTGATAACCATGAAAGATACAAATCATGTTTCTTTTTCTAGATGTGTGACATTGGAGATGCATCTCGAGGTAGCCTGTCATCTTATGCATACACTCTTATGGTGCTTTATTTTCTTCAACAGAGAAATCCACCTGTCATCCCTGTTCTTCAAGAGGTACGGTATATTGGAAAGAAACGCATATCTGTACACAGTATTGACCAGAAGAATGTCAGTGCTGAATATGAGTGGCTCTTCTAATGAGTTTTAATATTATACTTTCAGATCTACAAAGAACCAAAAAAGCCTGAAATTTTAGTTGATGGCTGGAACATATATTTCTTTGATAAGATAGAGGAGTTGGTAAGTAAATCAGGCTAATTGGAAATGCTGTTACCTGTAGCTGGGCAAATGAAAAGAAATTTCTTTTAAAGACATTGTTCCCAAATATAGTGGTTGAGTATTGTAGTTTAACCCCAGCTAGCAACTAAGTACCACACAGCCAATCTCTCATTCCCCCCACCCTCTCTCAGTAGAAAGGAGATTCAAAAGAAAAAAAACCTGTGGATTGAAATAAGAACAGTTTGTTAATTGAAACAATATAAAATACTCATAATACTTACAATACTACCACTACTATTAATAATAATAGTAATTAAAAAAGAGAGGAATAAAACCAAAGAGAAACAAGAGATGCACAGTACAATTTTCAGCACCCGCTGACCAGTGCCCAGCCCATCCCCCAGCAACCATGGGGCTTTCCTGGCCAGTTCCTCCCCGTTTATATACTGAGCATGATGTTCTGTGGTACGGAATGTCCCTTTGGCCAGTTCGGATCAGTTGTCTTGGCTGTGCTCCCTCCCAACTTCTTGTGCACCTGCTGGCTGGCAGAGCATGGGAAACTGGAAAGTTCTTGACTCAGGGTAAGCATACTTGGCAACAACTAAAACATCAGCGTGTTGTCAATATTATTCTCATACTAAATCCAAAATGCAGCACTGTACCAGCTACAAAGAAGAAAACTAACTTTTATCACGACTGAAAAAACAACAAATATAAGAGTGGAAGTAGAGGAACTTCTGCTTTGAAATCCCAGTTCTCTGCTGTAAAGCTTTTAGAATATGGTTGGTTGTAATTCATCTGTGAAAATATAATCTCCAGAATCTGAAAAAATAGATCAAAAGGGTGTTCATGATGATTAGTTGCTTTATATGTCTCACTGATTGGAGATAACTCTTAAAAATACTCTCTGTATATCTGGTCATAGCTAGTTAATCCTGTTGAATAATTTTATTTTATAATATAGATACATAAAGTGAATTAATAAATTCTTTTTTATACAGGCAAAACCTAATGCTAGAAGTTTTATTAGTTGTCCACTTTTCTTTTTAATAAATAAAAAAATATACCATTTAAAATCACTATTGGATTATTAATACCAATTATGAAAGGAAGTATTCTGGTATAAATCAGTTGTGTTTCTTTATAAAATAAGACTTATATTGTTTGAGTTTGGAAATTATGGAAATTATTCTGCTTAATGTAAATACTGGACATAAAAATATTTCTGTCATTTTCAGTCAGTTGTTTGGCCAGACTATGGCAAAAACACTGAATCTGTTGGGCAACTGTGGCTGGGACTTCTCCGGTTCTACACAGAAGAATTTGATTTTAAAGAGCATGTCATCTGCATTAGGAGAAAAAATCTGCTCACAACTTTCAAGAAGCAGTGGACTTCAAAATATATTGTAATTGAAGGTAAAAGCATATGAAGTATGTGAATATATGAATTTCTTTAATGCCCACTTGAAAATTCTGGTTTTCTCATAAGGCTTATTTCTTTTACTGTTACTAGATTATAAGTTATTTGCTCCTGTTTTGAAATCATCACAAAATTGCGATTCAGTTTTGGTAGTGCTTAAGGGGTTTTTTTGCTACTGAAAAGAAGTTGCATAGCAGACTTCATACTTTTCACTATGACAGTAACTGACAGAAAAATAGATTTAAGGAAATGCTTTGATAAAGCAATTAATTTTAATGCAGTTGAGGTTTTCTCAAAAATACTAAGTTTAGCTGAGCCCTTATTTACATTACTTATTCAACCCTGTGTATGATTACACTGTTAAGTGTTACACTATGGTCTCTGACAAGAAAATGCAGTGACACATTTTAGAAGTGTTCTGTAAATCATTTTCTGGCCCATTTCACTTTCACGGAAAGAATTTCTATTCTCTTGCTTGCACGTTCAGCTTACTCTTTTACAATAATTCAGTTGGTTCACAGCTGGTCAGCTGTGATCCTTTGTCCATGGACTTAATTTATTCCTAGTAGATTTGTGAACAGATCGATTTCACTGTCTTAATTCTGCATCTCGAATAGTTGCCTTGGGTTGTTCATATGTATATATGCCTTACCGATCTTGCCCTGGACTTAGTAATGCCTGTCATGTTTTTTCTACAGATCCCTTTGATTTGAACCACAATCTTGGAGCTGGATTGTCAAGAAAAAGTAAGTCTTCTGTTAACAATTTCGGTTACAAAGTGAAAATCTTGTCTTAGATGTCATTTTAATTTCTGGTTTGATATTTAGATGAGTATTTCAGTTTGGGTTTTTTTTCTTCCCCAGTGACAAATTTTATAATGAAGGCTTTTATCAATGGCAGAAGGGTGTTCGGTACCCCTATAAAAGTATTTCCTAAAGAATACCCATCAAAAATGGTAAGTTATTCTAAGAGGAGTATGTGTGTGCTTTTTGGTGTGTAACTTACTGTTAGCAGGAGTATGGTTACTTTAAACTATTTCTCTTACATTTCCACAGTACTCTAAAAACCTTTATGTGAGTTATTGATGAGTACTGTTTTAATGTTATTTGCATGTGAAATATGTTGGTAAGCAGAATACTAGTCAAGTCACAGTTTCATTGTACAGACTTACGTATTTTAATCCAGATCAAAACCACCATTCTTAAAACTGCAGTTTTATAAAAGAGCATGCAGACCTGGTTGGTAGGCTGCCTGTCAAAGAAGAGGTCAGTGGCCAGTTAACTTAACAAGTCTTTCAGGGTTCAGCTGCAGACACCAAGTTTATTCTTTTCTGTAACTCTTACTGTTGTTTTAACAGTCTACATATCTGTCTTTATTCCCAAGTGTATGGATTTTCATTTTAAATGCATGATTTCTTCTACAGGAGTACTTTTTTGATCCTGAGGTACTAACAGAAGGAGAACTGGCACCAAATGATAGATGCTGCAGAACTTGTGGTAAAATTGGCCATTTCATGAAAGATTGTCCCATGAGACGAAAGTGAGTGTAGTACTGGTGTCTGTGTGTAACTTTTTTCCCTTAGGTTTATTTAAGAAAGATTAGAATAGTAATGCTAAAGCAAAACTTGTACATGCTGCAGATTATTTCCTTCACTGTTGAAATTAAGATGTATCAGTACCAATTTTGGCAGTGGTGGATGGTATTGCTGCAAAACTGTTTAGCTTAAGGTAGCAATGCTGACTCTGCACTTCATTATATAGGAAAGGAGTAGTCAAAGAGAAAAGCAGAGCTCAATAACTGTGTTCTGTGAAAAGCATTCATGGATGCATTTTATACTTTTTTTTATTCAATAGCATCGACTACCAGAACTCTGCGCTCCCAGCAAGACACAATTTTATCATGTTCACAGAATCCTGTAATTCATGTCAAAAAGCAAGACAGGAATGCATTATTTTTTGTAAGCACACACATATGAGAACAATGTTCTGTTTTACATCCAAGAGAATGTTTCCTGACCCTGAACAACCACATGTCAAATACTCAACAATTTTCTTTTTGCAACAAATAAATTGGCTATATGGCTTTTGTTGCTCTTCCTGTTATGAAATGTCTAAACTTGAAACTGATTGTTTCGTTTTGTTTTCTAGTTTAGACAAATCTCTTTAAAGACTTCATGTCTATAAAATAGTGAAAACTGACAAATAAAACTTAAAAAGAATGAAATCTTGAAAAAGCCTTTATGCTCACTTGTAAGATGGATGGCAAAATCTACTCATTGTTTAAAGTCTATCTATGTTAAAAGCTGTAACTAAAAATCACCTAAATAAAAAAATACATTGGGTTGAATGAAGTAGCTGTTCTACTCCACATTTGAGAATTGTGAACTTATATTGTTGAGACTATTAATTTGGACATTTACTCAACTTCAGCAAATGCAAGTACAGTAGCTGATGATAGTTTGAAATTAAAGAGTGCTGAAGGTGGTGCGAAATGTCTAAACTACTATCTCACATGGATTTTTAATCTTGCATTCTAAAGTGAAACACCAGTTCGTTGCACATACTCAGCTATGTTCAACAAAACATTAGAGGGAAAGTAAGTGGGATTATGCATCTAAGAACAGAAATGCCTTAGCAGGTAAAACCACTGATACATTTGAGTCCTCTGTCCATTCATTGCAATAGGGGTGCTGTCTATGGAGTGCAAACTAGTTGTCTGTTTTCTGTAGTCTCTTCTTACTTATTCCCTCAGCATCTGCAGTTGCTGTATAAGAGATGTTAGAGCATATACATGCCCTGGTCTGGTAATGCTCATTTGTGGACTGGATTTGTTTTATGATTTCGTCCTTTTAGTTGTTTGTTTGGGTTTTTTTCCTGAACCTGATTGTCCTGGTTTCCTTAACAGTCTTTTGTGGCAACCAGTTCCATAAGAGTTCTGACCGATGTGTAAAGTAATACTTTCTTGTATCTGTTTGAAGCCAATCTCTTTTTAGTCATCCATTAACTTGCTATGTCCCTAATAAGGATGTTAAATAATATTGGTCCAAATACAGACCTTTAGGAACACCACCCATAGCTAGTCTTCACATGGACACCAGGCTATTGACCACAATGCTTGGAGTGCAGCTATCCAGCCAGTTCCTTATCCAGTGAGTGGTCCATCTGTCAAGTCCATGTCTTTCCATTTTAGAGAAAAGGATGTTGTGTGGGACAGTGCTAAATGCTTTGGACAAGTCCAGGTAGATGATATCAGCCACTCTTCCCTTACCCACCAACTCTGTAGCCCTCTTACAGAAAGCTACCAAATTTGTCAGGCATAATTTGCCCTTAGTGAAGGTGTGTTGGCTGTCACCATTTGCCTCTCTGTTTTCCACATGCCTTAGCAATAGGTTCTAGGAGGATCAGGTCCATGATCTTACCAGGCAGAGGTGAGACTAAACAGCCCCAGGTCTTCCTTTTTGCTTTTTTTTAAAAAAAAAAAGGAAGCTTGAAGCTCATGCCATTCTTTTGCCCGTTCATGCCATTCTTTTGCCCGTTCATTCAGTTTTGTGAAGTATTTTCAAGTTGCTTGCAATTAGCACTGCATCTCATGACCAGAGGAGCCTAGTAACATCTGCAGACTTGGAGGTTTCAGTGATGTCTCCTTCTCTAGGTGATGTATAAAGAAAGATGTTAGATGAAACAAGTCTGGCAGTGGTAGCTGTTTCCCCACTGCTAGATCTTTAAGTTACATAAAATGTTAGAAGCTTCTCCCAATAGGAGAGACTTTTAGAGTGAATATGCACAGGTTCAGAAGGAAGGAACTGAGTTTTGATCAAATTGTACAAATAGGAAAAAAAATAGAACAACAGCCCTGTTTTTTTACACTTTGCTGGCATTTTGCTTCGTGTGTCTTTTCTTCCACTGTCTGCAACTTGAGCGCCCAGATTTTCAGTCATGTTTATACTTTTCAAGTTATAACTATTAGAATTTAGGACTGTATTGTCATCTAATTGTAAAGTTAAGTTATTAAATATATGTTACATCAGTGTAGCACTGTTTGGTAAGAGAGTCAAAGGGAAAGGTACATGAATTCACTTTATTTAACCCACTGAAAAACTACTGTTGTCTGTGGACAGCACGTGGTTTTTCATTCTGTTTTTTTTGACTCTGTGTATGAATGTAAGGCCTGTGAACTCTGCAGCATTTCTCTGCTTCTGCAGACTAAGACGGCGTCGTGATTATGAAGGTACACAGAGGCATGCTGAAGTCAAGGAGAAAAGAAGCAAAGAGGACAAAGAAATGCATAATAAATCAACAGAAAAGGACAGCTCAGTCAAGGAGGGGAAGTTGCATGTATGTACGCCTCAGAAGAGGAAACTAGCAAGGGTAATAGTGGAAACTGGAAGAGAGAAAACTCCCAGGCAATCAGCAGAGAAATGGAAGCGCCCGGAAGACAGAGACTTAAGAGAAAAACGTTGTTTTATCTGTGGAAGAGAAGGTCATATTAAAAAGGAATGCCCACACTATAAAGGAGTTGCAGGTATGAAACAGATCAGGCTGAGTAGTTTAAACAGCGCTTATAGGTTTTTGGTAATTTTTTGAGGATTGACTAACAGGTAAGGTTTTTACCTTGAAAGGTATCATGTAAATGCTTTCTTTTTTTATTTAAATGCAGTCACATTTAACCTCTTTTCCCCTCATCTTCACCTTTCATTCAGAAATTTGCTGTATCCCAAGGGATCTGGTATGGTTTCCCTTAGCAGATATTTGTAATGAAAAGGGTATGAGTATCAATTATGTTGAAATTGCTTCCGGTGTTGTCACAGTATATGAGCTTGCTAACATTTCAGATTACAGCTTCTATTCCAGTACATCATAATTGCAACAAAAGCTAGCATTATATAACTCTTCACATCACCTAAACCAGAATTATTCCATATGAACCTGAAGTCAGTATGAAAGTATACAGATTGCTCAGATAGAATACTGTGAATTAAATAAAATAAAGAATATTTCTGCCAATCCAGCAGTTGGAGGGATACAGCAGTCCATCTTACAGATCCTGACTGACAGACCTGAATGAAAAAATGAAATATTTCTGCTTAGCAGTATCTAAGTCATCCTTTAAATAATTTGGATCATCTGTGTTGTGAAGGAATATCTTTCTTAGATAAAACTGAGGCTTAAGACAATAGATAGTACTTGTGGTTAGGTTCCAAAGGAACACTGTGTCACAGTTCCCTGTAGGTAAACCTAAGTGCATTTAAATTCAGGCTGGAATTACAGATTACTCATGACTTGACCTCTTAAAGGAACAGATAGGAATCTTGTGTTTAAACATTTTTCAAACCAGCTTTTCTCTACTAGCAAAAATATTCTGTCTGGCTTAGGTCAGGAGACCCTTCATAATCAGATGTATTTAGTGAAAGAGGGCATAAGACTGTGTTAAAATACTGGAAGAGGGAGAAAAGTGGTACAAATATATTCAGAACTGTGAAGGTATTTAGAAGGATTCCTAGTTTGATAGACCACTAGAAGTATTGGATGGACAGAAAAGATGTTTAAAAATTGAAGCCATGCTTCATTCAGCCTCTGACCTTTTGAAGGTGTATGTCAAGTCTAAATTTAACTTTTGAGTTTGTTTATCTTTGACCTTGTCTCGTTCAGCTTTTCTTTCTGCCATTCTGTTTGCCATGATACTGAGTTTGCTAAGGTGGAGGGGAATATGCCTGACTTGTAGTTAATGCTTTTTAGCATTCATCATAGGGAACTGTGCTTAGGCTGTACAGTATATATGTCTAAAATAATAAATTCTGGAGTAGGCGTTTTTGTCTGTTACCTGAATTTTGGGAATTTCTATATTTGAATTTGAAAGGAATTGTTATAGGTTGGGCTTTGTCTTACATTGCTTGCTTAGTGCCTGAAGTGTTCTCTCTAGTTGAATAAAGTACTATGAACAAATGAACCTGAGAGGTCAGACTTTGCTCTTTGATCTGCTACATTTTGTAAGACTACGGACAATTCACTTATCACCATATCTTCATTCATTCTAAGTTCCCTGGTTCTATGTGGGTTCCTAACTTAGATGCATGTCACCTGTGCCAGTTTTCCATGTTATAAAATTGAGGAAATTTACATTGTCTTACCTTCTATTTTCTGTGATTCTAGATTGCAAATATTTTGATATTCTTCTCTTATGATATCCGAAATGGAAACTAGTTTCAAGTTAGCAACTCATTGTTATGACTTTTTCAGGTGGCTCAAAACCAGAAGTGTCGTGTGGATCCCCTTCTTTGCCCAGTACTGTCAAACATGCTGGTAGATTAAATCAGGTAAACACCACGTGTCCCTTTTGTTTGATCTTTTATTTTTTATATGGTTTAAAGTCCATATAAAGTAATTAAGAATGACTTTCAGGGAAAACCTTTTATGTTGTGGAATGACATATTTCAATTTTGTTGATGTGTGTATGTTTTTTATAGGGAGTGCTTATACATGAAGAAAAAAAGAAACAAAAAGGAAAAGTGTTTTTGAGTCCCCAGTCAGGTTTGTATCTCTTCATTTCAATTTAGAAACTGTGTAAAAGCAGTGTTGCCAGCAGGTTGAGGGCAGTGCTCTGCTCTGGTGAGAACTCACCTGGAGCACTGTATCCAGCTCTGGGGTCCCCAGCACAGGAAGGATATCAACCTGTTGAAGCGAGTCCGGAAGAGGGACACAACAATGATTAGAGGGATGGAGCACCTTTCCTACAGACAGGCTGAGTAGGTTGGGGTTGTTCAGCCTGGAGAAGAGAAGGCTCCAGGAAAACTTTATTTTGGCCTTTCAGTTATAGAAAGGGGCCTGTAAGAAAGGTGGGGACAAACTTCTTAGCAGGGACTGTTGTGATTACATGGGGTAATGGTTTAAAACTGGGAGTCAACTTTAAGATCAGATTAAAGGAAGAAGTTCTTCACAATGAGGGTGGTAAAACACTGGCACAGGTTGCCCAGAGAGGTGGTGGATGCCGAATCCTGGGGAACATTCAAAGTCAGGTTGGGTGTGGCTCTGAGCAACCTGATCTAGTTAAAGATGTCCCTGCTCATGGTAGGGCAGTTGGACTAGATGACCTTTAGAGGTCCCTTCCAACTCAAACTATTCTATAATTATATGATTCTCCATCACTCCATATGGAAACTCTGCCTAATTTGCTGAACATAGTGGCAGTCTGGATAGATTGAAGACACCTTTTTTTTTTTTTTTCAGCTGGAAACATGTACAATTTTTAAGTTTTGTTTTGGAAGCAAAACTTGGGCATAAAAATTCTGTGCACTTATTTTATTGTGAAGGATATGGTGGGGTTTTATCAATATCTCTTTCCTGTTTTGGCACAGATGGGGTTCTTTGGTTGTTCAGGGACAAAACATGGAGTGCTTTCTTGGGCATCTTCCTCAGAGTAATTGTCTAGAATTATACATGATAAAATAACTTAGGAGAGACAATCAAACTACATCCTTGGTCTGAGCTGCCAAAATACAAACAAGTTAGAATTACATTTAAAAGTAGTAGTGAGATTATATTATAAAGGCCTTTATGTATTCTTTCTGGATCAGAGATGTTTTGCTTCAGATGCATGATTACAAATGTAGCTTCCTTACAGTAATTTCACATACTTATTAACAGGTACAATGAAGATTTTAAAAACAACTGAGTTTTTTCAATTATTTTGAGTTTCTAGTACAACTCTGCAAACCTTTTAGCAGCTTGGGTTTATAATATACAAATCTCTACTGAGGCAGCTGAAGGGAGACCTAATTAGTTTTCCAAAAATTGTAAAGACTTTACTGCAATTAACTATCTCAAATTATCAGTTTTGTTGGGAAGACACAGTGGATTTTGTCTTCACCGCAAGGCTTTTTCAAATCTATGTTTGGGGATTTTTAACACAAAGTGATCTGTCACTAGGTGTTTAGTTGAAAAAAATGCTGATTTTCAATTTTGTATTTTAATATTTCTTACTGTCCTTCAGCAGGTAATGATCTAAAATTGATCTGTGTGTCCTTTCATTATAGTTTGACTTAACAGTAATTATCTCCTTTCTGATTCTTTCAGTTGGTTTATGCCTTGTCTTTTTTAAAAAAAAGAAAGAAAGAAAAAACCAATACCTTTAAAGTGTGATGCTTTCTTCCTCCCAATCTTAGGCAGCCTTTCCAATAAATACATGACTCAGGGAAAAGCCTCACAGAAGAAGACCCAACAAGAATCATGAGGGTTATTAAGCACTGGTAAATTGCAGTACAGGCCCATCATTCATTTAAAAGAAATGTCCTTGGCTAAAGCATCTGGATTCACAGGACAGCAGCACAGACAACATTCGACTTAAGTTTTATTTTAGATTGCTAGTACAAGCAACTGTGGATTCTAATATGGAACCCTGCTCTTAAATAGATTGTTTAAACATTTTAATAGAAAGCCGTGATGTTTTGTATTTGTTTACTAGGTAAATCATCTAGAAAAGGGCAGGTACTAAAATGAACTGTTTTCAAGGTTTTGTTGTTCCACCTGACCATCTTAAACTGCACTAAAATTGTGTGCAAGCCAAATAAATTATATTTTCTTCAAAAATTAATTTTTTTGAAGGAGCAAATTATATTTATTAATGTTAATTGTTTACTGAATCCTTGTGTAAGTGTTTGAAATGTTTGTAGATTGGTACATTATCTTTCATTTCTGTAGAGAACTGAAAACATAGACACTAGTAAACATATGTAAAACAATCCCTGCCAAGGAGCGCCGTTGAGATTTTGTGAGGTTTTTTTCTGTTCTGTGACTTCATGGGAGTTCATTTGCTGCTGTGCTTGTGTTCAAGCAGAAAAAAAGACTAAGAAACAGGTCTGTCCTGTTTTGTTGCTGCTAAGAATCTTTTTCAAGGCCTTGGGGATACAGACAAAAGGAATAGAAGTATTTTAAGGAATAGAGTTATTATATTTGGCAAATGGGGAAAAACACACGTCCGTTTTCATAGAATGTGAAGAGAATCCTTGTACCAGTCAAGAATTTACATTCATTAGTAGTATGAACTTGAGCTTTACTTGAAGTCTTTCCAGAGCTGGTAATGTACCATTTTGTCTTGTTCAGGAAAGAATAAATTACATGTTAAAATGGAAACCACTGTTAATTTATGAATCTGAAATAAATAAATAAAATCAGATTTAATAAAAATTAAAAAAAATCAGATTTAAGATCTTGTAATTTTTCTTAGGTTGTAGTTTTCAATGTTCCTGACATAAATGTAGAATTAATGATGAGTTATTAGAATTATCTTGTTTTAGAAATATCATGTTCAATTTTTTTTTACTTGTCCATCTATTTTTATTAAAGTTGAAAACTAGAATTGCCAAAGTGGTCTTAAGGAACTGGGATCCTAACTCGTGCTTTGGTTTTCATCCATCTGAAGTCAGCTATCTGTGAATTTCTAGATGTGCTACTTTCACAAAGAATTTGTTCTGTGTACTTTTCTAAACATATTTTCAAGCAAAATATTAGCCAGCAACAAAGAGAAAATAATTCCAACTTTGTAATCTATAGCATATTTCATCATCTGAAATAAAGTCAGTTCTTCCCTCAAAAATAAATTAATTATTGTAGTTTTTCACTCATATATATAAAAAAAAAGGCTGACATGAATTCTGTGTGCTTTATTTAACCCTTTGTTCAGAGTTCCAGTTTTGCTGATGAGAATGAATTGTGTAAACCTCTAGGGGACTATGGCTTGATCTCAAAGACAGAAGTTATTTTTAAAAGAAAAACATAATCAGATTTATGTATACTCATCCTTTTCTCTTTGTGATACTTTGTAGTTCAGTGGTGACATTTTCAACGGTGAAATTTCTAAACTTGCATCTGGATAAAAACTCATTCTGCAGATCCATGAGTCTTCTCATTTGAAGATGCTGTTTCCTTATGCAACTACTAATTCTATATAGTTGCTAATCTCATAGCCTTGAAGTGAAATGCCCAAACTTGGGATATATATTACAGACATTAAACTATTAAGCAATCCTTTGTTTGTTTAAAAAGTTTTTAAATACCACAGTCATAATTTACAGAATGTCTGACACAGAAGAAATGCAGTTGAGGAGGCATAGCATATATATCTGATGGATTAAGTTGTAAAGTATAGGAGATTGATTGAAAATTAAAATTGGAGACCTGTAAGTTCTTCGTAACAATTCTTGACATAGAAGATACCCTGTTTGCCTTATAAGAGTATGTTCTCAAGGGAGCAACTTTGCACATAGACACACTGCATTAGTAAAAAGTTTCTAGAAAAAGAATTATATTAAAAGTAACAGTAATAAAATAATAGTTTACAACTAAATTCATACTAATAAAATGTAGTAATAAATACTAATAAACAAATAGTTTTAGAAGACCTCTTTTGAGCCACTTGCATACTCTGTCCCTTTATGCCTGCATAAAGACTATGAGTGATTATATTGGGTTTGGCTGAGCTGGAGTTCATTTCCCCTCAGTAGCCCTCACAGTGCTGTGCTTTGCATTGGTAGCTAGAAGGGTGTCGATAACTCACCACTGTTTTGGCTACTGCTGAGCACAGCATCAGCACTGTAACATTCCCTCCTCAGTTTAGGGCAGGATCCTGGGAGGGGACCCAAGTAGGCCAACTAACAAAAAGGGGTATTCCATACCATATGATGTCAGCTCAGATAGAAAAGCTGAGGCAAGGAGCAGGAAGGCAGGCAGTCATTGTCTCCAATGGCTGCCTGCTGAGGAACCATCACGTGTCCTGAAGCCCTGCTGCTCAGGAGTGGTCGACCATCGCTGCTCATGGGAAGTAGAGAAAAAACCATGTTATCTTTTGCTTCGCTTCCCTTTTGTGCACGTAAGCTTACAGTTTGCTTTTTGCTTTAAATAAACTGCCTTATCCCAACCCAAAGTGCACACAGAGGTATCTTCGCTACAGCTGATATGTCAGCATTACATGATTATTAATTTTTGTTCTTTGCATTCCTGTTACATATTATGACATTTCCCAACACTTATTAGCATATATCCTTATAAGATGTCTGAGTGGCTTCACCAGGGGTCTCTGGTGGTCATTTCTGTCTGGAGCCCCCAAAGTTCTAAGTAACTGCCTTATGAACATCTGTAAGACAATACACCTGCTTACAGAGTAAATGGGTGTTGCCCACCTGGCTGTTTTGGTCCCATTCTTCATTGTTTATTTACTTTGCTTGGCTAGTTTCTTTAAATTGCTTGGCTCAGCTATAGGTAATTTTCCATGGTACATTCTCTTGTACTAGTCCTGTTACACTTCAAAACTCTAGTATCAGGACTAAATGGTGTGTGGAGCAGAACGGAGACACTGTAAGCCATGCTCCCTTGCACAGGAGAGAATTTGGTGGTACTTTCTAGCTGATAAGCTGCACAGCAGCTGAAAACCAAGAGAGATAAAGGAAGACATCCCACTGTTGAATCAGCAACCATGGTGAAATCATTCTCCTTGGACTGAAGCATTTCCCATCCCAAGGTTATCTCAGGTACTAACTGAGATATCCACCCCCAGGGTATGACCACTGCTCACTGAGTAAGATGTATGATTGGAGTCACTCAAGCTCTACCTAAACATAAGGAAATAATACAAAAGTGAATTAAGAATAGGGGGAAATTAGGGAAGACTCCATCATAATTTTTGGGGTCAGTCAACAGGCTGAACCCATCTTTTCCCCCATGGGGATGCCTATCAGGTAAGAACAGTGTTCTATGCACACTGAATTACTATCTTCAGCTAGCTTTTCTTTGGGATTAGAGCTCGTTAATAGGTTGCTTTGAATTACTATATTGCTTTGAATATGTTTTTGCAGTCAGATATTATCACCAGCAACCACTGAAACTTGCCCTGTTAGAATCCTGGGCTGCATCAAAAGCAGCATAGCCAGCAGGCTGAGGGAGATAATCCTGCCTCTCTGCTCTTCTCTGGTGAGACCTCACCCGGAGTGCTGTGTACAGTTCTGGTGTCCCCAACTTAAGAGCATGGAATTGTTGGAGCAAGTCCAGAAAAGGGCAACGAAGTTAGTAAGAGTACTGGAGCATCTCCTCTTCCAAGACAGGCTGAGAAAGTCGAGGCTGTTCAGCCTGGAGAAGAGAAGGTTGTGTGGAGAACTGAGTGACTTTCCAGTATCTAAAGAAGGTTTACAGGGAAGCCAGAGAGGGACTCTGTCAGGAACTGTAGTGACAGAACAAGGGGGGAAATTTAGGTTAGATATTAGGAAGAAATTCTTTACTGTGAAGTTGGTGAAACGCTGGGACAGGCTGCCCAGGCAGGTTGCAGATGTTTCAACCCTGGCAATGTTCAAAGCCAGGCTGGATAGGGCCTTCAGCAACCTGGTCTAGCGGATGGTGTCCTTGCCCATGGCAGAATACCAGGGCTGGATTATCTTTAAGGTCAATTCCAACCCCTTAACGTTCTGTATCAATAAAGATTGTTATTCCATAATCAGTTAACGTGAGTCCTTCAGGGGCGCCGACAGACTAATCAAACAAAAACCTTCCCTTTCCACGTGACACCCGGACAGCTGTTTTCGCTGCGTCCTCCGCGGGTGCACCGTGAAGAGCAACGCGTCCGAGCCGCCCGGGCTTTTATCGCAGCACGCAGCCCTGCCGCCTGCGGGGCCCCGCCCGGGGCCGGGGGCGGAGCCGCCGCTCGTCAGAGCCGGGCCCGGCGGGGCGGTGCCGTGCGTGGTGGCGTCAGTGCGGGGGGGCGGCCCTGCTGATGGCCGAGGGCGGTGGGCCATGGCCTCGTCCGTGGTGCGCGCCACGGTGCGCGCCGTCAGCAAGCGCAGGATCCAGGCGACCCGCGCCGCTCTCACCCTGGTTAGTGCCGCCGGTGGGCAGCGGGGCGGACCCGGGGCCGAGGCTCCTCACGGGTTCGGGAGCTGCGCCACGGCCTCCCGCCCCCGGCCCGGGGAGCGCGGCCGCCCCTGGCGACAGCGAGTGGGGACGAGGAAGGGGCCGGGCTGCTTGGGCGGGCAGCGCCGGGCCGGGATCGGCGGGGCCGAAGCCCCCGCGGGGCGGCTGCGGCGGGCGATGCTCGGAGGAGGGCGCTGCGAGCGGCCTTGGGGGGCTGTCCTTCCCCCTTCGAGTTCAGAGGCTGCTGCTCCTCGCTAATCCCGCTGACAGAAGGTCCCCCGCGCCGGCTGGGGAACCGCAGTCCCAGGGCAGCACCAGAGCGGCCCTTCGTGCACGGGGCCTTGTTGCACAGGCACCCCAGGAAGTGTATTTTATGCGTTTATTTAAAATTTTTTAAAAAAGGAAATGCATTACCTACCAAAGCTGACGAATAAGTTGTTTCCACGAAGGATTTATATCCTGTTGTTAATAATAAAGGAAGTGCATTCTGTACTAGCGGCCGTACTGGGGAGGCCACGCTTTAAAACTTGGTGTTCGGTCATGGGTTGGACTCGATGATCTCAGAGGTCTTTTCCAGCCTAATTGATCGTGAGAGGGGTCAGTGCAGAGGAAAGTACGGTCAGTTCCCTCCAGGAGCAGGGGCAGATTGTGTGCGCACACAGTTCAGTCGTTTGTCAGAGCAGGTAGTTCCTTTTCAGTAGTGGTTCTGTAACAAACGAAGAGTGGTAGCAGTAATTAGAAAAAATTTTCTACTGCAAGGCTATTTGTGGTTTGCTTTGTATGTTTAAGCCGGCTCAGTGTAAGAACTTCATCTTAATAATGCTTTTGCTTTTCTCGATGTCTTCGAAACTTGTAGGCATGTGATGGAAATTTTAATGCTTGTGTTGTATTCTTGAATTTCTGCAACAACTAGATCTGCATGAACAGTGAATTTTATCTGCTGTAAAGTCACCCTCTAGGCTAATGGGAAGAGAGAAGTAGGCCATAAGCCCTCCTGTGCCTAATTGAGAAGCTTCACGGGTGCTGGTAGATGAGAAGCTGGACATGACCCAGCAATGTGCACTTGCAGACCAAAAAGTCAGTCATATCCTGGGCTCATCAAAAGCAGTGTGGCCAGCAGGGTGAAAGAGATGATTCTACCCTTCTACTCTGCTCTGGTGAGACCCCACCGAAGTACTGCATTCAGCTCTAGTGCCCCCAACACAAAACAGACACGGAACTGTTGGAGCAGGTCCAGAGGAGGCCACGAAGTTGATAACGGGAGCAGAGCACCTCCCCTATCAACACAGGCCGAGAAAGTTGGGGCTGTTCTGCCTGGAGAAGAGAAGGTTACATGCAGACCTCATGGCAACCTTCCACTATCCAGAGGGGGCCTGCAGGGAAGCCAGAGAGGGACTCTTTGTCAGGAACTGTAGTAGTGATAGGACAAGGAGTAGAGGGTTCAGACTGAAAGAGGGAAATTTAGGTTAGATTTATGGAAGAAATTCTTCCTTGTGAGGGTGTTGAGGCGCTAGAACAGATTGCCCAGCAAAGCTGTGAATGCTCCATCCCTGGCAATGTTCAAGACCACATTGAATGGGGCATTGAGCAGCCTGGTCTAGTGGAAGGTTCCCTGCACACAGCAGGTGGGTTGGATCGAGGTGATCTTTAAGGTCCCTTCCAACCCAAACCATTCTATGATTCTAACAACCAAACCCCCTACTTTTAAGCACTGCGTTTCTTGAGGTGGGTGAGGAGGCAAGTGAAGAGTTATTGTGTTCTATATGGATTAGTTTCAACAGACATCTGTTTTACAGCAGAGTGTGTATCTTCAGATACACACAGGCATCAGTTTCAAGTAGAACACAGAACAGTCAATACTGATAGGTGGCTAATGCTGAAGGGGGACTTTGCAGATAGAAGACAAATGTAAACTAAGAAAATATGAGTACACGGAGTTGGAATAAAATTTTTTTACAGTGAAATTGAGTACACTGCACACTTTAATACATGCAAACACAGCAAATAAACAAAGAGAATAATTTCAAATTTATGTGTTTGGTTCTGTCTTTCAGACCCCATCTGCTGTTCAGAAGATAAAAGAGCTTCTGAAAGATAAACCTGAGCATGTAAGTATAGATAGACAGAGTCAATCTGTACATTGTGCTAAGGTATTAGCACAGCTCAGCTCATGATTGCAAACACTTTCTGGCTAACTTAGAAGTTTGAAATAAACACTGAGGTGTTCATTAGCGATATTGACATCTTTTTTTTGGAGGGGAATGCATAAGATTGTGTCTCTGTCAAGCTTCATTTTTTATAAAATGAAATGCAGGAATGAAATGAAATGCAGGAAATAACCAACTGTAATGACATTTCACTGTACAGTTACTGTTGAGATTAAAAAAACTGAAGAAGTTTTAAGCTTCACATATTTTTGAGCTACATTTTAATGAAGCCTTTTAGTACGGCACAGTGGTGACTTCCTGAGGGGAAAGAGATCTTCAGCTGTTGATATTAAGAAGTAATTTAAGTTCTTTTAGAAATTCTCACTGTGAAGTATGCAATAATAAAGTTATATTCATATGCATTAGAAAACATCTAATAATTTTTAGGAAACCTGCCAGACAATGTATTTTTCATGTAATCAGTGTTTCCCCAAATAACTAATTGAGCTTGTCATCTTTTCTTCTTCAGCAAAAGACACACAGAGTCTTCCTTTATAGCCATTGTAAAAAAAAGCATTAGATTTTCTTTACTGTAAGTATTACTATTACAAGAAGAATTATTTCTCTTTTCTCTTTCCTACAAGGCCCATTGTTTGTTTTGCTTCCTGCACATCTGCAACTCATTAGACTATTTGTTCTAATGTTTTAAACCATCCCAAGGAGGCCTTGGGCCTACAAATTACATGGTCAGTCATTCCCTTGCTATGAATGGTGTTTACATTTTCCAGCGCATTACTGGTAGCAGTTCCTGTAGAGAAAGGTATTTAGTCTGAAAGGATCAGATGTAGTTTGTCTGAGAGCCCATTTGATGGCAGGTGATATGTTTTGATACATTTTTATCATAACATTGATTACAGAGATAGATAACAAAATTCGCCTCTTCAGTTATGAAGCACTGGTGTGTGGAAGGTGATACAGATACTTCTGAAAGATTGTTGAGCACAGATAGTTTTCGATTTCATTAAAACCTTTTCTCGCGCTTTCCTTACAGATATGCTCTTTTTGTCAGACTTGTTGAATGCCGTGTTGCAAACATTGACTAGGTTAGCTTTTAAGGTCAATTAAAACAGTAAGCAAATATACATACTTGAAGGGATTGCTTTTTAGGTGAAACTGGCAATAAAGGTAGTGATGAAATCAAAGTGTTTTCAGAACTTCGGTTTGAATTAAATTTTCTGATGGTGTCATTACAAGAGTTCTGTGAAAATCTATTAGCTGCCCTTGTCTGGTCTCACAGCTTTATAATTATGTTACCATCAATAATCTTTACGTAGTACCTGATTTAGCATCTGAGTAAACTTCAACTTAAAGTCACAAAAATGCTGTCTTTGAATTTGACTGTCTTTATGAGACCTGGTACCTACAAGGATGCCAACAATGTGTTATTTCAAAACTTTAACATCCTTTAAGGGTTGACCCACAGCAGCAAGTATCTGATGTTTTCTTTTACCATGGCAGTCAAATTTGTAAAAGGAAAAACATGTTACCTCTTAATCCATTAAGGTAATTCACTTCTCTATTAAGGCAGTGAAGAATAATAAATGTCAGCATTTTGTTGTTCTGCATACTTTTTAACTTGATGTTCCACAATAGGTTTTAAAAGAGAAGTCATGCATGTGGTGGTGGCTTTTTATTGTCTTTTTTTTTTAGGTGGGTGTGAAAGTGGGTGTTCGTACAAGGGGATGCAATGGACTTTCTTACACATTAGAGTATACAAAATCAAAAGGAGACTCTGATGAAGAAGTAGTTCAAGATGGTGAGTTTCTGATGCAGCAGAAAAACATTTGGTGTGGGGGGGGCAAAACCCAATCATTCTGAGAGAAGAACATTTGTTTTTTCAAAGTTTTGGGTCATCTTGTTGGATTCACAGACTTTAAGAAGTGTATGAAATGGTTTACAGTCTGTAATGCATGGGAATTGTGTACTGAAGCTGAGATTCGTTCACAGGTTCTACAGCTTATTTTCCTCAGTATCATTATTTTTTGTCCCCCATCACAATACAGACATGCATGTCCACACACAAGTAACAGTTCTAGACTGTTGCCAAACTTCTGTAGGTAGAGTGAAAACAGTGATGAAATTAGACCAGGGAAACCAAGTTATACTGGTAGTCTTCTTATTTAGCTCCTTTTTTTTAATCACCTGGCAAAAGAGAATTTCAAAGAGAATGATGGTTTTGCTGTATGTAATTCCTCTTTTTTTCCTGTTATCTTCAAGGGGTTAGAGTGTTTATTGAGAAGAAGGCACAGCTGACACTTCTAGGAACTGAAATGGACTATATAGAAGATAAGCTGTCGAGTGAATTTGTTTTCAATAATCCAAACATCAAAGGAACATGTGGCTGTGGAGAAAGCTTTAACATCTGAAATCTCAGGACTACTTCTTTGACTTTGAACAGCCCAAAACACATACTATTACAACATTCAGAAGCAGATGTGTTTCCTTCAGGTTCGTAGCCTGTGTAAAGTGGGGATACTCTTAAGAAAAATAAATAATTTTGAAAATGTAAGTTGTGTGGTAAGTTCCACCACTGATGTAGTTATCCTGTAATTTGTGATGAGTTGGGATCTAAAAGGTAAGAACAGTAAGTGCTGCAAGTAACATCTCTGTACTTCCACTTGCCAAGGAAATAAAATCTCACTGTTCTTTTCCTTTGTCATTTTCTTTATCCATCTTACTCATACTTGCCCATCCAAAACCCATTTGAAAGAATACACTGTGTTCTGCTTTGATTCGAAGAAAACAAACAAACAAATGAACAAAAAAACCCAACCATTTGTGTGTGTGTTTATAGAAATTTATATATACAGGCACACAGTCCTTGCTTGCTTTATAGTTTTCTGATGCTTTCATCCTTTTGCAAGTGCATTTCTGATGGTTTATTTGCCCTTAAATCCAGGGAAATAGAAGTGTTGTTCATGTATTAATATAGTGGTTACACTGCATGTAGAAATGCTTTGAAGAGGGCTAGCCTAAATTTAGTTTTTTCCTTTCCTTGTTGAAGGCACAGTCTCTGCTGTACTTGGTCATTTTCAAAACAAGAAATATTTAGGCACTGGAGGACTAAATCGCGATACATGTGGGCCTTGTTTTTCACACTTCTGTTGTTTGTCGTTCCTCAATTAAATTGCAAAGTTGGTAAAACAGCCTCCACATTCTGATTCTCCATGTTCACAAGATGTGCTCTGTGTGTGCACCAAAAGCTATAAATGCTTTTTTTAGATTTTAGATATAAATGCAAATTTTAGATTTCTCATTACTTTTTTTTTTCTTTTGTAGTCATGCCTGCTACTAATTTTGTTACAGTCTGAACTCTTTGTAACTCTCTAGGTATAGGATTCTTTCACCAAAGCTTATGGTAACTTCTGTTTAACTCCTGTCTTGAGGTTAACTTGGTAACAGGAGAAAATGTGTTTATAATTTTAAAAAAATTAGTACTTCATAATAGTTTTAATCTAGACAGTAATTAAAATAGTACAAGAGGCCATTTTTTTCTTTGGAATTTAAATGTACTTAATCAGAATTTGGTTTTGTGTTTTTTGAGCTTATATGGTCTTCAGCACTTTTTCACTGATGCTGAGGTGGAAGTGTAAATATCTCTCCAGACGTTCCCAAAACCTGTTATGAGAGAGGAACTGTTCTGCCCATTTATGTCCCGATAATCCAAAGATGACATTGTGCAGCTAAGCTGCTCACTTGTGCATGAGAGAAGATAACATCTGCCTGGGCAACTGATTGGAACAGGTGGTGAAACGGGTGCAAATAAAAAGTAGGGGGCAACAGGGATCTTGCAGTCAAGAACAAGAAGGTGTTGAGATGGGAGTGAACTGAGAGTATTAAGGCTGCATGTTGACAATCTGGAGGTCATCTTGATCTGGACAGTTGTGCCCATATGCCTGTCACCAACTGCTGTAGATGTAGAATTGCAGCTATAGTTTGGTTCTTCCCTTTATACTTTCCCCAGGCCAGAGGGAAGAATAAAAATTGAAAAATGAAATAATGCTTCATCTGCTTTATGTAGTGCACAGGAACAGAAAGTCAGAATTACCTATAGTCTAACACTAAATACTTGAATTTTGGTTGTATGTCATCTTTTGAAATAAAAACACTGTTTCCTTCAATAGTCTAGTATTCTACACAGTTACTTTATGTAGTAATTCAGACATCACTGGTAATATACTGGCTAAGTGCTTCTGTAGTGCTGTAAGTCTTTCAGTCTTGCCAAACAAAAACATAACATAGCTGCATTACACTTAAAACTCCAATCCAGGGGCATTTCTTCAAATAAGACTTCAAATATGGTAACACTGGTGGTTGCTAAGAGTGCTGGTACTTACTCATTTAACTTGTTTTGGGGTGGGGGGGATTGGTTTGAGGTTTATTTTAAACCTGTGGCATGTATAGCAATCCTTTTCATGTGTTTGTGTGTATGCTCTGAGTGAAAGTTTGCACTGTTGTATTCCCATGATATAATTATCTATGTTGTCACCTTACTAAGACAACTAATGCACAACGTGTTAAACTTCTGCTAAAGTGCTATTTACAGTTGCATATGAACATGATTTTGTTGATTGGTCTATTATAATTTTATGCAACTATATGTGTAGAGTCCACAGTTATAATAATAAATATTGCCTGTTGATAACCATGAAATATTCCTATCTTGAACAATTTTTTAAAGTACTAAAGCATGGGGAGAGAACAGGTTTGTGTGCTGGGATTACAAAGTAGATGCAATACTATTGTTACCTGAGTTAATGTTTCTCAAAAATATTAAACATTTCCAGATACTATTATATTCCACCATTGAAAGAGCATGGAAACATATGTGGAAAAAAATTAGTTAACTACGTATGTAAGGTATTTACACATACCCAGAAGGGTGAGTAAATGCACAGACTTCTATTAAACTTTACAACACAGTGTTCTCGGGGTAAAAATTCTGGCAGGCAAGATCAATATATTTTGAAGGCTTTTATGTACCAAAGTCATTGTGGTATGTTTTAATGCAGGATAATGATGTTGACCAAAGTAACTGTTGACATAAAACTTTTTCTTAACTGGTGAAATAGTTTGAGTGTGAGAGTCAAAGGGCATTCCTGGCCATTCCACTTAAGCGCTGTACCATGGCACTAATACACTATAGTGTACGATGCTCATGACACACTTGGCGTTTTCTCTTAGGTATAGTCTTTCCATCTCTAAAGTTAGGCTTCCTTTTCCTTTTACATGAAGATTCTGAACAGTAGGAGGTGAAGTAATAAATTCTGGAGAAATGTGAGAGATCATTGATACAATTGCATACTCATGATTCTGGAGAGAGAGAAACAAATCCTGCATCCAGTCAGGAGCCTGGAAAGGCAACAGTTACTTTTCTGTTGGAGCTCTTGCAGAACCTACAGAAACAACTTGCTTGCATGACCAGGTCAGTATCCCTGTTTTTATAGCTCTTTTTGAACGGCTCAAGAAGACTTGTTTATGAAAACATTGAACAGTTCAATATGCAAGTCATCTGCACAACAGGTAATGGGACAAAAAGAATAGAAACTATAAGTAAGATGCAGGAAATGAGACTGATTTTTTCATGTAAAAGAAACTTTTTTTTTTTTTTAGTTAAATCCTATATTCTGTAGGTTGCTACTGTTGGGTTTTGGGTTTGCTTTTTTCTTTTTATTGTAATTACTATTCCCATTTATTTAAATTACCACCTTTCGTAGTGGAAGAAATCTCCAGCCACACCATTATTGTGCTTACACTGGCTGCCTGGCCATTTATTAGTCAAATTTTATGATGCTAAAATTTTGCAGTTTTTTCTTACAGAAGAATTCCATAGTTGTCTGATGTGGCAGAGTGTGCACCTCTGTCTTCATCCCAAGGGAACCCTCAAAAGAGCACTCAAATTTTAAAATAAAACAATACTTTAAAATTACTTTTTGTCATGACCAGTACAGCTTTTCACCTATAGAGTGATCTGCCAGTGAGCAGTATGAGCTGCTATGCATTTTACACTGCCACTTCTAACATATAAGAGATATGCTGGTTCCATATGGTGTCAAAAATGTAAGTACTTAATGGAATTCCACATGCATTTGGGCTTGAACAGCATTTGAATGGCAATTTTTGTTTGCATTTTTCGTAAAGAGAGGTACAGCAAGGGAAGAATAACTGCTCAATTTTAGCGGGGTCTTCACCCTCACGATTTACATCCCTTTCAGTGGGCTGTTCTTCATCCTGGGTGTGCCTTAGCTGGTAGCAGTGCGTTCCAGGCTCCTTACAAAGGGAACCCTGGAGTTCCAGACTGTTCATGGGAACATGACAGTGGGTGGCAGCAAGTTTCCAGTCCACACCTTTCAAAAGGCGAATCACCTTTCCCAATGCCCATGTTCTAAGCTTCCTATTGGATTTCCCAAATATCAGAGCACTTTTGCTTATACTAGTGGAAACTGTTGTTCAGCTCTGCTGTTTCTCCTTCCTGCATTCTGTTCTGTGCTTTTTATCTGGTCCTGAAAACAGGCAAATGATTGCAGAAATCCAAAATGCCAAACCACTTCCAAGCTTCTGTCTCACTCTGATGAGACTGGAATGTTTGCTAAAGAGGATGAGTTATGAGATAGACCAAACTTCTCTCTCTCAGCAATTGTAAATTCAAAATTAAGGGGGCTTTAATTGAGGAAGTGTGGAAAAAACAGAAGAAATAACAACCCTTTATTAAAAGATATATGTATGTTGGCAAAAACAGTAACAGAACACAAAAAAACTAGACAGTAATCCTAGGAAAACAAAAGAAGTCTGAATGCATACTTCCCTGTCCTTTAGCACAGTCCTAATCGTTGCCGGCAGGGGGCGCTGTTGGATCGCTGGAGGCGCAGAGCCTGCAGTGCTCTGTCGTGGCCGGCAGGGGGCGCTGTCGGGCTCCGGCGGGGAGGGAGGTGCGGAGGGGGCGGTCCCGGACGGCGGGAGAAGCCGAGAAGGAAAGGGGGGGGGTGTCCTTCCCTCAGTGGAAGGCAGGCAGTACGCTCCCATGGGACTCACCGCTGTCTCAAGTGACGGGGACTCACCGCTGTCTCAAGTGATGGCGTCTCAAAAAAAAACTCCCCCTTCTCTCCCGCGGGCGTGCAAATCCTTCAATGAAACACAGCAGATC
>NW_016690194.1:5692045-5693236 GCF_001604755.1 Lepidothrix coronata | reverse complement strand
GGGAGTTCCACAATGGGTGTGAGGACAGGAGCATCCTCCTATCTCACAGGCCTCTTAACATCCAGCTTATTGCCTGAGGGGTCAGGTGTGCTCTGGGCAGCTGCTGTAAATGGTCTATTGATAACAGTTTCTGGGAAATGGCATGGCAGGGTATAGAATATACAGTTTTGGGTTACACCCACACAGTGATGAGCTGGTCCCAGCTGTTCTAGCTAGGACAGCTTAGTATCAATTTTTTATGTATTATCCTGGGTGTGTGTGGGTGTGTGTGTGCATGCACGTCTAAGTGAAACACTGTGGGTCTGAGTGGCCTTCCTGCATAACTTGGGAAAAATTAAAGCAATTGTTTAACTTTTGCATTCTCAGATATAATATCAAATCTTCCAGGAACAGTTTGGTGGAGGCTAATTGTTTTCTACTGTTACAATACTTTTGGGTAGGTGAGTCTGTACCTGAAAACTGCCACACCACAGTCTTCTTTATGCCACTTAAGAAGCTGACAACTATTCAGGCAGACAGTTTCAATTGGTTCTCATAGTGTCTCTGCCAAGATATTCCTCAGAGGCCAACAGTGCAAAATCCACACCCCAAAGACAAAGGAGGCTTTAACATGGGGACAGAATGAAACAGACTGAAATAAGATCTGTTTTTTGCTTAAAATGATGCAACATAGGCAGTGTCAGTTCAAGGCTGTCTTCCTATTATCTTTCCAGCAACCGATACTTGTAAGAGTGTGCAGTTGTTAAGTGTTGACATCAAGATGGTTTTGGCTTAGTGACTGACACTGGCAATATGAGTGTCAAATAGTGATGGTATGTGAATTATTTTTCCTCTTGACCTTGAAATCAGTAAAAATCTCTCTATTCACCTCCATGAAAGCAGGACTAGGCCTACTCCTTCTTTCTTTTTCTTTCTTTCTTTCTTTGTTTCTTTCTCTCTTTCTTTTTTCTTTCTTTCTTTCCCTCTTTCTTCACATCTTTCTTTCTTTCTTCCATTCTTCCTTTCTTTCCTTTCTTCCCATTCATTCCTTTCTTTCCTTCCTTCCTTCCTTCCTCCTCCCCTCTCTTCCCCTCTCACCCTTCCCCTCCCCTCCCCCTCAAACCTTCCTTTCCTCTTCCCTCCCCTTCCTCTTCCCTCCTCTTCCCTCCCCTTCCTTTCCCTTCCCTTCCCAAACCTTCCCTTCCCAAACCT
>NW_016690194.1:5671230-5691516 GCF_001604755.1 Lepidothrix coronata | reverse complement strand
TTCCCAAACCTTCCCAAACCTTCCCTTCCCAAACCTTCCCAAACTTTCCCTTCCCTTTCCAAACCAAACCAAACCAAACTTTCCCAAACCTTACCTTCCTTTCCTGTTTTTTTCCTCCTAAAAAATAGCAACAGCAAACAATGTAGGCATTTATCAAGTGGGCATAATTCACTGGAAGTGTTGTGTTCTGAACATAAGTTTAAATTTTAGCTTGCAGAGGTCCGTGTTCTGCCTCGTTAGAATGTTGAAAATGTTGTATTGTATGTGTTAACGTAATTTATATTTTTCAGGCAGTGTCAGAAACACCTATGTGTTCTTCCACATTCTGAAGGGATTGCAATGGATAATTTATGAAGGCACTTCACAGAGCCTTCCTCAAAAATTTTGTAAGAAGTATTTACAGACCTTTCAAATACCAGAGGGAACAACTCAGAAGGCACATTATGTTCTCCCTTTCACTTCTGAGGATTCGATTATTTTTCTGGTTATCCTGCATATCCTGTTCTGCATCATGAATTTAAATGGAAATGACTGCAGCTCAGCAGAGAAAACAAATAAAACTGTAAAAGCTGTAGGCAATTAAAAAGTAATCATTATTTTTAATTATTCTTCAGATTGTAGTAGTAGCTTGAAATTGAGCATAGAGCATGACCTCTTCATGCTGTATAATCACAGCTGAATAATATGATCCTTCCTAATGTTTCACTGTTCCTCAGATGTGGAGCAGCTGGAGAGAAGCATAAGCCTTCAGAAAAACAAGGTACATGTATTTCTTTGTCTCTACAGGAACATAATGAATTGTTGTTTATAAAACAAGTAGTATGTCTTTTTCTGTTCAATGAAATTCCCAGTCTAGAGAGTTTTGCTTGAATAACCACTGCCTGAGATATCTCCAGATCCCCGGATGTCCTGAGAGTAGGCATATTCTAAGTTAACCATCCAGTTTAACTAACCAGGTCGTGCTCAGGCCAGACTAAGGAACTCAATCTGTCCGTCCTCCTTTCTCATCCTTTAATTTCTTGCTCTCTCTCTTTACTTTTGTATACCCATCTCTCCCTATGTATTTCACTGTTGTCTTCTACTCTTTTTCCAGACAATGTCTTGGTCTTTTTTCAATCACTTTTTCTTTCATAGTCTTCCCTTATGGGTCACGAAGGAGTCCTTGCTTCCAAATGTCCAGGGAACAGCCCCTCTCTCAGTTTGTTTTTCTTCAGGGACAGATTTCCCAGCTGTATTCCTCCTTTCTCCTCAATTCTCCTTCGATCCATGAGACTCTCCTCTTTTATGACAGAATTCCCTCAGTCCTGATTGCAAAGGAGATGTCTCTGTCCCACCCACAACCCTGCCTTCAAGTGTTAGCAACAACTTTGGTTTGCCTTGTTGTCACTGCTAATCAATTTGTACAGTGGTGTTTCCTCACTATAAACTCCCTTTTTTCTAGGTGCCCAGAACAGTCACAACCATTCTCTTCAGGCTACTGAGAGGCTGATCCATCACTGGGAGCTGCCTGGTAACTGGTCTTTATCTGTCTTTACCATGCAAATAAGTTATTCCTTGTAGGTATATATGACTGTTCAATCCAGCGATGAAAACAGTCATTTCACTGGCAGATGTTTATTTTTTACCTGAGCAAAGAATGCTGATGCTGCCTTAGCTGCCACCATTAGCTGTTCTCTCAGAAATCCCACCGGGTGAGAGCTGTGTAAGAATTTCTCCAGAGGATGACTCTAAAGCTGTAAAGTATTCTTCTAGGATGCGTAAAGAGTGTGGTAAAGAGCAGAGTGAAAACCTCATCTGGTTTCTACTTTGTTCAGCTTTAATTGTATCCTCCCACAGAGCCTGACATCTAGGTGGTGAAGTACTTACTGCTTTGTGGTTTTGTGCATTTAGGTAGTTTGGGTTTTTGGTTTTGGTTTTTTTTTTTTTAATGATCAGATCTGAAACCCATCGAAGTTAATGAAAACCTCTAGGCTTCAGTGAACTTTGGATTAGGACCATGAAGCATGAAATGGATTCCTTCTTACATAAGAAAGATAACTATTCAGTGAGTATTCTGGCCATTTTCTGGTAATAGCTGTTCTTGCTCTAGAATTTTAGTTTGAAAGGACACATAGCTTCATTCCCCAGACATGTGTAATCCCCATGCATAAGAAGGAGCTTCATCTGAAAAAACCGTGTGCAAAAGGGTTCTAGCTGAAGGAGAATAATACAAATTTGTGGTGGAAATTATTAATTTTTAAAAAGGAGATGTTTTAACGCTGCCCAAAGGCAAGACTGTGCCTTAGCTCCTGCAGACTCTTTCATCCCACTCTGATGCTGGACACCAGAAAATCCTTCCCTCACAAAGTGATCTACAGAATCACAAAGCAGACTGTGTACCTCTGATTCCTTCTGCACATAAAAACACATTCAAAACATGAATCTTACCTCTGTTTAGATGAGTTCATGCTAATGGAGAGGAATATGTAACACAAATTAAAGCTTGTTTAGATCCTTGAACAAATGCCTATAAAACAAAAGGAAACTGGTGCTCATATTTCAGTGTTTTATTTATGTAGTGTGTAATTTGCAGGAAAGATTTCCTAGTATAAAACAAAGATTATGTAACTTCCAGGAAGTCAATTTAGGCTATCTTTATTCATGATGTTTAAGATTCAGACAAGCTAAACCAAGCAAAGAGGCTTTGGAGAAGTCCATGGAGAGAAAGCAAATGAGAATGAGGAATGCACTGTAATCTGTATTCTGTGTCAGTGCTTTTACTGATGTAGTAGTTCTTACACTGATGAATTTAATACAAATTATTATAACATCTTTGCTGAAACCGAGTAACTAAAAGTTATGTAGCAGAAATACAGTCTATTTTTCCATATTTTCAGTATCTACTACACTTATTGAGGAGCACTTGGAACTATTACCCATCATCTGTAGTTACTTTTATTAAAAGATTGTGAGAGTCAAACTTTCAGTGATGGTTGTGATGTTCAGTGTTTAGTTCTGAAGCACTTTATTCCACACAGGTTGTTGGAGCTGGCTCACTGCACTCGGCACTGCAGGGGAAGCCTCACTGTCTAACGGAGGTCTTTGAATTCTGCTGTGCAGCAAGACGATTAAAATTATATCTTAAACCTCTCCCCTCTCTTCCATCTCTTCCCAAAATCACTCCAGCGAAGTTTTCCCTAGTTTTCTGACATTTCAGACTTATAAACACAGTGTGGGTTCTCATGAAACAAACAGAATCCATAAAACAAAAAGGGTTTTTTCTGTTCATTTATGGCTACTGCCAGCTCTGGTCGAACAATACAGTCACACCAGTTTTATTAGCTTTTTGTACAGTTACAGCTTGAGTTATCAGAAATGGCTGGGTTTCACTGGGTGGTTTTTCTCTTATCTGAAGCAGAGGTTCACTGTGCAATTAGCATAGAGGGAACAGAAGACCAGGCTATTTGTGGATTATATGTAAAATGTAAAGAATCATGGACATGTGGAAAGAAGTGATCCATTCCCACCAGAATTTCATAATCCTTGCTAAAACCTTTCTTTATCATTATGTTTTAAGAGTAACATGCAGCAGTGGTATGCAGCAGCTGCTGTTTCACTCTGCCCAAAGAAGAGCAATGAAGCTGCTGAAGGATCTGGAGCACGAGTCCTATGAGGAGAGGCTGAGGGAGCTGTGATTTTTTAGCCTGGAGAAAAGGATGCTCAGGGGTGACCTTATTACTCTCTACAGCTACCTGAAAGGAGGCTGTAGCCAGGTAGGGGACGGCTTCTTCTCCCAGGAAACTAGTGACAACACCAGAGGAAGTAGCCTCTAGCTATGCCAGCGGATGTTTAGGTGAGACATCCGGAGGAATTTCTTCATGGACAGGATTGTTAAACACTGGAATGGGCTGCCCAGGGATGTGGTGGAGTCCCTGGAAATGTTCAAGAAATGCCTGGACATGGCACTTTGTGTCATGGTCTAATTGACGAGGTGATGATCAGTCAAAGGTTGGATTCATCTCAGAGGTCTTTTTCACCTTATATGATTCTGTGTTTTGTTACATGGTGGAGTAATTATTTGCATGGTACAATTTGCTACAATGTATATCAGGTTACAATATGCAACAATTTGTTCAATGTGTACCAAGTTCCACTGTTTGTTAGTTTATGTGACTTTCTTAGGTAAGGCTAGGCTGTGGCAGTGCCTGACCTTCTGCATTCATGCACTGACTTAGAAATCTCAGTGGAGGTTTGTCAGAGGCTGAAACGGTTAATGATTTATGTATTCTAGGATTGCCAGGAGACTTTTGCAGGCTTTTGCAGGACTTTTGCATTATACCTCTGATGGGCAGCTGAGTCCCTCTCCTCGTCCAGTGCTGCTGAAGGTGTGAAGAAAAGGCAAGAAGAGGTGTGTTTACCATGCCCTCCACATGAACTCTGCGCTGGGCTGTCCGAGATGCTGGAGGTTCATGGCATGGCCCATCAAAGCCCATCCCCCCACCAATCTCGAAAGGCAGGAAAAACCCTTTTACCATGCCCCTCACAGGAACTCTGTGCAGGCCCAGCAGATGCTGGAGGCTCGTGGCATGGCCCAAGAAACTATCCATGGATATAATAACTCATAACTTCTTTGAGTGTGTGGGCTTTCTTCCTTCACCCCCAGCAGATCAAGGCCACCACTTCAACTGACAGACACGGAATCTGCAACTACCAGGTTTCATCACTGGACCCTGTGGGCAGCAACTATATACACCTTTCCACTCTCATCTTTTCTTTCTCTTCTTTTCCCTTACCCTTATCTTGTCTTTTCTTTCTCTCCCTTATGCATTTTCCCTAAAGGTTATCTTTATGCCATATTGCTATATATGATAGATATAGCTGATAACACCCAAAATACCTGCTTACCTTTGAAACAAAACCACTCTAAAATAAACCCTACATTTATATGTTTTCAAACATCGATTATTCAGCATCGTTTCACTCTAATCTACCCCAAGGGATTTATTAATAAGAACCTGGGTTACGCCCCCCCCCCCTTTCTGGGGCGGGTTCTAACAAGGTTTCACTGGATGTCCCCATGATTTCAGAAACAGGCACTTAGTGACTCAAGCTGTGAGCATGAACAGGGAAGAGTGAGAGAAAGTTTCAAAAACTTTCACGTGGTAATATCCTTTTTATTTTCTTTTTTCCCATTGTACAAGTAAATATTCTTGTCTCGCTAGTTTTATCTTGTTAATGTACTTGTGGGGTTTTTTTCCATAATCTAGATGTTTCTGTTGTGTTATATGCATGATGCACATACACATACTGGACAACTACCAACTCATGAGCATTAGAGCACCTCTAAGGTACAAGCACATGCATAGAAAATTAAAATTTGTATCTCCCCTCCCAAGGTCATATCAATGAAGTATCACAGCTGGAAATAATATTCAAGAGCTGTTATCAGAATTCACAATTATAAATTCTTTGTAATGCAGGTGCAAGACCCTGACTATGGTTTCTTCAGTTACTGCAGAGAAAAAACTCAGAAGTTGCAGGCTTTGGAAGGAAAGTGTGAAGCATGTCAAGAGTTGGAGATGTGGCACAAATTGCAGAAGATGCACTGAGATTTGCAAAACCACAACTTCTAGGCCCTGCTTCAAATTGCTTTTTGGGTTGCCTTCTGTATAGAGAAGTTGAAAGACTAAATTAGAATGAAGACACCTCAAGACAGCCTGGATCCTCTTTCCCTCCTGAAATGGCAATGACTCAGAAAGCTGACATAGAAAAGTATTATGGGTCTAGCTAGGAAATCCTTGTTTTCTCTGGGGGACTTTTTTTTCCCCTGTCAAGGTGGTTTTGTTATTAGGAAAATTTTGAAAATTTCCTTCTTTGTGAGATGGTAAAGTAATATTAGCAGGGTGAGTGGCACACAGATCATGACCAAAAGAAGGTCTGCAGACTTACAGTACTGCTGAGCAGCCATTGGGGAAAAAAAAGTGAGAAGGTTTTTGTGCTCTCCCTATGTCCTGGAGTATTCTGGAGCAGGCAAAATTCTGTTGGCAGTAACAGCTTGGAAAATGGTTCTGAGGCCTGTAATTTCTTGCACATGCAGCTGATCCCGGGGTCTTAAAAATCATATTCCAACAATCAGGGAAGAGAAACGCTGTATGCAATTAGTCCCTGCTTGCAGCTCTCGGCAACAAGAGAGACGGTCTGTACTGAGCCAAGCTACAGTGGGTTGTCACGTTGTTTGGAGTATATTATTTCAGACACATTACTTTTAGAGCCTTCAAGTCTATAAAGGCCTATGGATGTTGGATCAGGACCAGGTCTGACTGCACTGCTAAAAGTGGTGGCCACAAAGAGCTATTCAGGGTAGTTCAGTGGGTGACATGCAGATCTGGTCTATATTGGGCCAGCTGTGTTTTTCTGTGCTGCAGGGCTGCCAGCTCATGAAAGGTGCTTGTGTGCAATTTATTGTTGGACCTAAGGCAGTCTATGGCTGTGCAGAAGAGTATGAATTTACTTCACAAAGTAGCCTTAGTGTGCCATAAGCAAGCAAAAGATAGCAGAGCCCCTACACATAGATGTGTTTCAACTGTTGCACAGGTTCCTCTTCCACAATACAGCAGCAGGATCACATCACTGTGCCACGTGTGATATATTTATCACTGCTTGTCCGAATAGTCTTTTGCCATCTGTTTTCTATAGAAATTCAATGATAAGATTAGCACTGCTAGCATTACTTTCCACCACTGCTACTGTCTATATCATTAGTCCCCATGAAATAATTTAATCTTCTAGAGACATGATAGAACATAATACTAAATAGTACCTCTTCTCAAGGAAAACTGAAGTCACTGGTGAAGTGGACAGGTGCAGATATGCATTAACTTCTGTCATCACAAGGAAGGTGGTAGAAGCAGGAGCAATGGATTATCTGCAGTAAAGTCCACACCTTTCCATTTTCCACTACTATGAATCGCTGTTCAGAAAACAACAAAGAAATCTAGGCAGAGCATTATTTCATGTAGAAACTTTGATGGGATCTTGTAATGGAGGATGTATATTTCCACAACAGCTCTGCTGGCTGCCAATATAGTATTAAGGGAAGAGGTACAGATGAGATCCAAAGGAGCATGAGGATCAAAAAGAACTTTGAGACAGCCAATTTGCACCAATTTGCCCATACATAGACTCTTAAAGTCTGTATTTTGCATACTTTAAAAGAAAAGGATTCAAAATTATATCTCAGGATAAAAAAATGTTAGTCTTTGAGAGGCATGAGTCACTCAAAAAGCAAAGCAACACTGACATGCTTTGAGCAGAGGTGAAAACGACCTTGTGAGTTCTTCAAAATCCATCACCTTCTTTCCTGTCAATATCTCAACTCCTAAGCCAGAAAGTTCTAGAAACAAAATAGCAGTAATTCTTGTGGTGGTGATGGTATAGGATTCAAGTGCTAGCTTTTGGGTTAGGTGTCTTTTTGTTTGTTTTGGCTTTTGTTTGTTGGTTTGGGGTTTTGTTTAATTTTGTTTTGTTTTGTGTTGTTTTGTTTCATTTGCTTGTTTGTTTGTTTTCCCAGCTGGTGGTGATAACCTTAGCAGATGTAAGCTTTGGCACTTCACCCAGAAACAAAGGGTATAGGAAGCTCCCAGAAGGCCTCATGCACTCTCCCCTACTTATACACTCAGTTTTGGAAAGCCTTGTTTCCTAAATGTTATGCTGTTCTAATGCCTGGGGAATCTGTGACCACAGAAGTATGATACAATCCCTGTAGCTGTGTGAATCAGGGTCAGCATAAATATAATGAACTATAACGTTTGATTAGGAGTTTAGTATTTATTGATCTGTGAGAAAGGGCGGATTTTCATGTTTGCCTAGAACAGTCTAGACCCCCCTGTTGCTTTGATTAACAGATGGTATTAACATAGAATAAGAGATGAATAGCCTGAAAAAGGTTCTTCCACTGTATATCATTAAATTCTATAGCATTTATGCAGAAGCTGTCAAGCAGCAGAGTTTAATAAGCACCAGATTCTTCTTGACTTTAAACTGAGGATAAAATCTGACAATGCAACAACCAGTTGTCTGAAGACTGCTGTCACTCATGTTGCTCAATTTTGCAATCATCCTAATTTTGTCTCACCTGTTTGTCAGAAGGAACATGAAGGATGTGTTCTGCTAACAGTAGCAAAGTGATCATTAAGAATGTTACTCATTGGTGTTTTTTTGATGTAGAAAATTCTGAGCAGTTGTCCACAATTTATGTAGCTTTTTTACAGATCAGCCTGTTGAGCTCACATGTTTAAACACGTGCAGGAGTGTTCATGGTTTCAAGAAATCCAGTATAATTGAGAAAATTCAACAGATATCCATACTATGTGTTTGCTACCATCTGGTGGCTATCTCCACACTGTATTTTTATTTGTTAATTATTTCTGTCTCTTCAAATAATAGTGATGCAAAATTAATTTATTTTTAATGTGCCTGCTGTACAGTCAGAATTTTTTCAGGTTTGCAGATGCAAAATACTGGCACAGAGGCTGTGTTTAATCTGAACCTTCAGAATATGCTGTGGTACCTCTATTTTTAGGGTGTAAAAGCTGTAAATGCTGTTGATGTGTCTGGGAACAAGATGAGTTACTCTGCACCTGACTTTAGTTAGTCAGAATCAAAAGGGAGGAGTGACCTTGGCTAAGTGCTTCGAGAGAGAGAATGTTATTTCTCAAAGTGGAAATAAGCATGTGTTTTTCTCTGGTGGCTGAACACAGCCACCAAATGATGCTAGTGCAAGGTGTGGGATCAGGGCATTGGTTTGGGACAATCCTGGAAATTCCAGTTAACTAAAAGAAAAACACCAAGTGCTGTTCACAAGAGAATATGAATAAAAGGGGAACGCTGAAAAGTGTTGGTGGACAAGTCCCGAAATCAAACTCCGTGTGTGCAGCCTCATTTTCTCCTTCAGTGCTCATAGATGTGATGTGTTTCAGAGGTGGTGCATTTTTTTTCCTGCTGTTGTGTTGGAAGTGTAGAAACATCATTTTCTCAATTACAGTGGCATCCTGTACATGCCATCTTTGAACTGCTGACAGAAGGAGATTTGACTTGTAGCAGTGAGTTAATGCTGGCAGCAGTCTCAGCCCAGGTGTGGACAATTAGCTAACAGCCCCAGTGGAAATACTTTGCTTTGTCTTGATGCTAAATAACTGGTAAGACCATCACTCTCTATTAGCTCCCTGTTGTGACCCAAATCTGATTCACACACAGACCTTGTGCCTCTCAGACACCAGTCCCAGAAAACATAGCATTACCTTCACATAAACAAACACCACTGTATGAATCTTATGCCTTGAACCGCTGTAAATTCAAGAGAAAATACTTCTTCCTTTGCTTTACTACCTATATAGGTAGACTGCCTTGCTAGATATCCGTCTGTTTCCCATCTGCATTTCCAAAATACTTCTAGCATTTCCCATGTGACCTTATAATTGTTTCCTTTTTTGCCCTGTACCTGCATATGTAGTACATGTATTGTGTACAAAGTAGTGCAGAATCCATGTTAAGAGGTGTAAATCAGCCTGTGCTTTATAGACACCAGAGCTCTTGGTGTACCAAGGTGCACCACTGGAGTTAAAATACTGTGGCTCTCAAGAGCCAGCCAATTTCACAGACAGTCTATCATACATTACCATAACCTGTTACCTAGTGTGAGCCCTGGCACCAAGAAGTGATAAAATGATCCTTATATGTTCTACCTTCCTTTAAGCTAAGTGAGACGTTAGCCAAAACTGTACTTAGCTACCATGCCCTTCCCTGTAGAATTGCAATTTTATGCCACTGACAGTTTTTCTAAAAACTATGAATAGAGACCATTGTTTCCTGGTTAGACATTCAAGGCCTGGAGCAGCTTTTGAACACTTTAAATCATGTTTTATGTATTTATATTGGGCTAGCCATGCGCTTTCCCCAGTAAATTAAGCCTCTCAGTGCACTAGGTGAAAACAGCATTATTATTCTGACTGACTGGGAAACAAGGAAAACTGATTTGTACTGTAATTGCACAAGAGAGGTCAAGCTAGATTGTTCTCTGTCAGAATTTCAGTCAAATAGACATAAGCTTTCCAAATATCAGTCCATGTTCTAGGAAAACCAGATTCAGCCTGTGACCTGTGCATGTGACTGCATACATATGCACAAGATTGTATCAAATGCTTGTGAATCTGCCATCCTTCATTGCATGTGCAACTGATATTACAGAAAGGTGTCAATCTATATAACACCCACAAAAAATAATGGGTTCCATTCATCTTACTGGCTCACACATATGGAAGCTAAAAAAGGTTGAAAATAAGGGTCTCAATCTTTTATGTATCATTTTGTAAGAGAAAATAATTACTTAATTCTGGCTCCATAGGCATCCAAGTTGAAACATCAAGAGTGAATACAGCCATTGACTGCAGATAATACTTCTCCCAAGAAAATGGCATCAACCAACACAGAAGAGTAACAGCAATCCATAGACCTTCTAAATCAACCTTTAGAGGCATTCTATGAATGAAAAACGTATTTCCCAGAGTAGGACAGGGTAGCTGCCAAAATACCAAAACCACAGATGTAACATGAAGAAGTCAAGCAGTGAGTTTACAGTTAATCTGGCAAGGATATCCAGCTCTCCAAGTCAACATATTCTTTTCTAAGGTGGCATTTTACTGCCTTTACAGTAGATGTTAACTTTGTCCTATCAAGACCAGCCTGTCCAAATGTAATTCTTACAGCTAGTCTGGATTTCCCATGAAGCTGTGTGTTCTCATATTAGAGCACATTGGACATTTTCTCTAAATGAGGCAGTGCAATTTAAACAATTCAGCTGACAATTTGAAGCAACTTCTGTAGAGTTGAAGAAGCCAGAATGATGCCATTTACAGAAGTTATGCCCAGGGACAGCACCCAGAGTTACTCAGAGAGACTATACAAAAGCAGGGAAAGGAAAAGAAAGCCTCTTATCATTGTCTGTGCTTCCGTAATGCAAGACTGCAGTCGGATTTCACTTGACAGATCCTCTGAATATTGTTGTAGAGGCAAACAAACTGTTCCCTGCTTCCTTCATTGCTTGTTTTGTTTGTAAATGTGGTGGTGTGATTTACCTTGATCAAATTATTACCTAAATAGATGGTTTCTATCTCTGCAAATGTAGCGGTGAGTTGGAATCCAGATAAAAGTCTCAGGTTTTCTTTCTAAATGGAAGTAGAAAATACCACCAATTCTAAATAAGCACATAATTACTTCAATTTTCAACTAGCAATGGAATTCTAGCTCAAAATAAAGCACTGTACCTAAATCCAGTTCTAAAGAGTAAGAGCATTAAAACTTGCATAACACTAGGCATGAGGCTTGACCTAAGTAGTGAATAGCGACGTCAATTTTTGCAGTATATATGCTAGAGTTTTCTCACTTCATAAGAGAATGTCAAAGCTTATGTAGATTCATTAGTTTGTAAAAGGGTTAGTTTTTATTCAGTGTTTCAGCCTGCACTCATTTTATTTGAAGATTTTTTTGATATATATTTTCAAGGCCAAATGATATCACTAGGCTGTATATCCTGCAAAATGGAGGGTACAGTTTGACATCCAGTAGGTGGATAGCCTGTTTGGTTTTTTTGGTGAAAGATCAGATCCTGAATATAAATCACTATGCACTTACTAAAAATAATATATGCACATGTATTGTGCAGAAGAAAATAAATCATTCATATTACTTTTTGTCTGCTATTAAGAAAGGTGTTGCTAATGTGCTCTTTCATATCCTGTAATATGCTCAGCACTTCTGAAGCATGTAACGTGGATTTAAGATGTTCTTCCTTGAGAGCAGGAGGCAGAGGAGATCATCCATCTTCCAGTGGTTGTCTTCAGCATCTCTGTCCTCTCTGGTTTTGGTGTTTAGCTCTTACTTAATTAAACAAACAAACAAACGAGCAAATAAATAAATAAGATACTTTGTTGTGCTTTCATGATAATTCTTTTTTGTAATTTTATAAGCCTTTTCAATGCTGTGAGACACTGGACCAGTTATTATTAGTACTTTTATATGGGTCAGAGCCAACTCAATTTTGTTTGGTGGTGTGAAGAAGCTGTTGGTCCCCGCAGGGAGGGCCAGGTCTGCAGTCTCACAGGAGCCATGTGGCAGCCCTGGGCCCACGGAATGCACATGGCAGAGCTGTCAGTCAAAAGGCCTGCCTGGTAGCCTACCCACACCACATCCCTGGACCCTCTGACTGGCCTGTAGGGCACTGAGTGGGCAGTGAGCCAGAAGACCCTCCTGGGAGGGGTGGCCACAGTAGCCAGACCACATAAATACACCAGCATATGGGCTTCATCTTGCAGTTCTTTGTGGATCTACTATTGTCATGGAAGCCTTGGACTTCCATAGGATTTTTTGCTGGTAGCTATTTAATTCTGTTATTCTAATATCTTCTTCCTTCTTTCTTTACTCTTTTAATTTCTCTTGCTTTCTTTACTCTTTCTTAATCTCCTTTGGGTAACTTAAAGCTAATGGGTTGTATTTTAATAAGGTGAGTACTGGGTGCTTTGTGCTGAGTGTTATTGTGGAGTGCCTTTGCCTTGGTTGTATGTTATCCTTGTAAAACTTTTCTCAGAATGTTTATTTTCCCACGAAATTAAAAAAAAAAAATCTCTTGGAAAATACATGTAGTGTGTTCCCTTTATGTGACTTCATAAGAGAAGTATGGTATGAAAGAACTTCATAAAGTATGAAAGAACTAAAAGGCTTTACAAAAGTTTGGTGGGAACTTTTGGACTCTTAAATATAAGTAATACCCCCAGTAAAGCTTGAAGCCTTGGAACATGGGTGTTACAGATGCTTAGACTACAACAGTAAAAAACTTCATTTCATCCACTTAGGTCAGATGTTCAAGAGAGTCACATCTTCAAAGGTAGGATCCTCAAACTCTACAATGCATGATATTGCATGGATAAGACTTTTCCAGAGCAGACAGAGATGTCTGGCAATGTAAGTTACTGGTACATGGGAAAAAAAGGAATGTTTTAAACACTGAATTTCATTGTGTGCTGTGGGAAGTAAGATTGCTATTGCTTGGGATCTTTAGAAGTAATAGTGTAGTAAAGTAGTTGACCTTACTCTCACCAATGCATGTTTAATGCCTTTCTTGAATAGTTTGAATTTTTATGCCTCTGCTGTCTGATAACGATCTTCTGATATTACTTTCACTAGAAGTATCCAGAGGGTGATCTTGTAACTGCAGAAGCCAAACCAGACACATAGTGCAAATTGATGTTTGGCTTCCCGGGTGGTGCCATCAAGACAGTTTTGGCTTTGGTGGCAATAGGTTGTACTTTAATGATTGTAGCCTGCCAGGGAAGGATGAGATCCACCTGTGTAAAAAACGCAAGAAAATCTTTGGCAGCAGACTGGCTAATTTGGTGAGGTGGGCCTTAAATTGAAGGACTGGAGGGGTGGGGTTCAAAGTGGCAATGCTTATGTCATTGCTTCCTCCTGGGGAGTAGGCCATTCCAACTAGTGCAGCGACAGATGTTCTTTGGCTCCCTCTCAAGATGAGAATCATAGGGCTAGCAACATCCGTCTCTGACTTCGGACGTTCAGCTTCTCCTACGCGTCGCTTTCCAGAATCTCAAGCGCCTGTGGTCAGGCGTAGAAATGTGGAGCTCAGCTGGAGCGCTGCTGAAGGGCTCTGCCCGAGCCGCTCGGGCGGGCAAGGCAGGGCAGAACCTGCTCTACCGCGGGTGGGCGACGCGCACAGGCAGCTCCGCGCAGCCCGGGGAACCCCTTGGGCGGGGGCTCCGCCGGACGGGGAGGGGCTGGGCGGGGGCTGCCCCTGCGGCCGCCGCGGTTGCTCCGCGCCCCGCCCTTCCTGCCCTTCCTGCCCTCCCGCCAGCCGCCGTCCTTACTTGCCGGGGGCCGCGGGAGGTGCAGCGCTGGTGTTGCCCTCTGCTCGGCTGCACGGAGAGGTGAGGCGGCCGGGCCAGGCGGCGGCGGGGTGTGAGGGTCCTCGGGCCGCGGCTCTGCCCCGCTGGGGGACCGGTGGCTCCCTCGCGGGGTGTGGGGGGGGCGCCGCCGGCGCTGATGCCGGCGAGGGGCGGCCCGGGCGGGCTCCGTCCCGCGGGAAATTCCCTCTCGCCGCCGGTTTTGCCTGCGGAGGTGCTGGGCCAGCTTGCCGAGGCTTAGCTGGCGTGCGTACCTGACGCTGATAGCATTTAATTATATTGCATTTCTTGTTTCTTCAGCCAGCCTTCCCTCTTCAGTCCTTTTCTGTATCGAGAAGCGTCTAGCGCCAGAAACATCTCTGAATGCTGGCAGCGGAGGTAGAAATAGCAATGTCAGAAAGGGCGCAACAATGCAGGTGTGCGATAATCATCTCCCGGCTGCCCTTCCCGGGGAGCGTCGGACCCAGTGGACTTCCTGCAGTCTCTCTCGCAGCCAGGGCTGTGACCTGGGACTGTTCACCCTTGTCCGCCGAGGTAGCCCTGCGGCAGCCTGCTCACCGCTTTCTCTCCCCCTGGGCAGAGCTGTGGAGATCTTACCCCTGCTTGTGGGGACTTTTCACAAGTTCGTGTCTCCAGAAGCCTTCCTGCTTTTGCTTGAAAAAGTGTTACCCTCACCTCCTCAGAAATGTTGGGTTGACTGTAGGGTACACAGTGAAGGTTTGGTTTGTCTTCTGCCTTGCTTTGCTTTATTTGATCCTTTGTCAGCTTGAAGATGGGAGGAGTTGATCAGGTTTTTAATTAATCTTGCTCTTTAGTTGATTCTTTTTGAACAGCCTTACATCTTAACAGCACTTTGCTCTTAAAGAACTATTTGTAATGTTGATAAGTTGTTTCTCCTGGGGGAGATCTCCATTTTTTACAGTGAAACCATATGTGTAGTATTGCTGTGGTGGGGAAATGGTAGCAATTGAGTGGGTTTCCTAATCTTTGTTTAAGTTAAGTGGCTGTCCTATTAGTTGTGATACTAAGATCCCAAGATAGTTCATGTTGTATGGAAAAAATACTGGCAACAAAATATTTTCCTGAAAACAATTAAACAGTCTGACTAACTGTTGAGATAGTTCTGGTGTATAAGTTTGCTTGTCTAATTGTGTTTTCATACACAATATTTTCAGGTGGTGGTACTGTTTTTTACAAGTACACATAGGCAGCGTGTCCAGAAACTTTGTGTGGGTATTTTAGAAGATTTCATCGAGTTATCTTTGGCTACCTAATCTCTGTCATTAGAATAGATACCTACCTTAAACCTCTAGCATCTGTTTTGCCACATACCTGTTTGAGAACTCCCTTTAATCAGATAAAGGGCATTAAGGGTGTTTGGTTATTAATTTCTTGTAAAGTAGTCATTTGAAAGAAGAGATTTGAAAGAAGAGTCACCCCCCTTTGAAAGGATAGTGCTTTTTTAGTGTTTTCATAGTTTTCTGATCTGTTACTTCTAGTTTAAAACGTATTAGAAAAGGGAGACATAAGATCTGAATTGATTATCACATGGTTATTCCTAAGCAGGATGAGAGTGCAACTGCTGAAAGTGTTGTGGTGAAAATGCCCTTCCTTTCCTGTTCCTGTGAAAAGTGTGACCGATAATTCGGGTAAACAGTAAAATAGTAATTCTGTGGCATCCTTGTTTAAATTTTTTCCTTTTTTTTTTTTTTCTTGGTGGTTGACACTTTAAAGTGAGCCAGTCATCCAAAGTATGGGAGTTTGAATAATGGCTGTTACTGAATGTTTCAGGGTGTGTTTTTTTTTTCCCCTGCAGTTTGTAAGTCCCTGTGAAAGGCTTGAGTTCAGTACACAAACTTTGAATCTCCATTGGAAAAAGTGTTTCTGTAGAGGATAGTAAGACGTCCATATGCTGTGTTTTGTGACAGTGTGTGCAACATTGAAAGCATAAATGTTGCTGCTAGCTGCTACTGGTTCTCACCATGTGGCTGTGAGTAAGATCCCATTGTGAGTGAGAACCAACAACTGTATTTCTCTACCGAGGATAATAACTACTGTGTTTTAACCATTTATAAAACTAAAGTGAAAAGGTTTTGGCTGATTTTTGTCACCACTCCGTTTCCACCCACCCGCAAACCATCATCTCTTTTTTTTGGAAGACTGGGCAGCCAAATGTTTGCTCTCCAATTCACTTTTTAAAGAACTTTTTATTTTTACAGTTTTATTTCACTTTTTTTTTCCTTAATAAAACCTAGTTTGTAGTACCTTGTAGTCTGATTTAGCTGTGTCTCAGTGTAACTAAGTTGTTAATGGAAGAGATTTTGATTAACTTGCTTGGTTAATCCAGTATATTTTTATCCAAGCAGTCAGACATAGGAATTTTATGACAATATGTGAAAAAAGGCAATTTCTTCCAGAATGTCACTGGGAAATTGAAAAGGAACCTGTAAAAGATGGGAATAGCACCATTAGATAGCACCATGTGGGGGGCCCTTAATGAGAGGAGGTTTCCCCATCCTGGGCTGGTCTGGTCGGGATGGGATTGTGTGTCCTCTGTGCTGTGCATTAGCCCCATTAGCCTGCAGGTCATTGTTGTTTGGGGTTTTTTTCTCCCCCCACTCTGGTTATGGCCCTGCCTTTCCAAAGGACTTTTTCTAAGCCTTTTTCCTTCTTTAGAGTTCCAAGTACTCAGATCTCCAAGAAGGTGTCTTTACTTTTCAATGGCCACTTCAGCTGCACTTGGTCTTTAGATGCTGCCCTGGCTTACGGTGGCCTTGTACCATGAAATGACTGGGTGGTGGAGGAGGAGATTGGTAGGCAGGTCCGCTGGTAAGGGATAAGGGACCCCTTTTGCTTCCCTGCTCGCTGTGTGCCTATTGAATTTTTCATCTTTTCCAGTTGTTGCTTGGCAGGTCTTACAGAAGTACACAGAGCTGGACCCTGTAGCAGAGACTTGGCTTTTAGTCTTGGAGCCTGAAATGCACCATTTTGCTCTGTCTTTACTTCTAAAGCCTTAGTCTTGAGACTTGTTCAGCGAGGTTGTTACTTATCTGTAGTGGAAGACTGCTCAATATCAGCTATCGTACTTCAGCTGAGTCCGGTAAACGAAGGAATTGCTCAGACTGATAGTGTATTAGTGTGGGAAGTAAAAGTATGCTATGTGTTAATTTGCTTGAATATCTTAGAGTCTAAAATATCTCCCTCTTGATGAAGCATCACTATATTGGCAAAGCAGGATGAAATCTGCTGTTCAGCAGTCAGGAATTTTATGCATGTACTCATCTGTTGTGGACACTGGTGAAAGATGGATTTCTTCATGTTCAGTAAAATTACTTTTTTACCCATAAAATCAGAAACTTATTTTAATTTCAACTGAAATAACTGTGCCACGCCAGACGTTTTCTGGAAAACAGCATGTGCAAACACATTTTCATGTAAATGTACTTACTGAGCTGATTGGCTTATCTCTTTTCCAAAATACATGGGTGCAGGTATCCATGACAGAAAGTTAAACAGTTTTAATTTTAAGCTGATGATAGAAGGAATATCAGTATTGCAACTGAGGTGAAGTTTTGGGTCTGCTATTCAAATGGAAGATCCTTCTGTGTGTTTCATCTCTTTCCTCTTCCTTTTGCCTTTCCTTCTGTTCAGTATAAAAATGTATTCCTAATTATTATTATTATTATAAATTATTAAAAAAATTATTTAAAAATTGTAAATTATTTAAAGACAAACAACACTGGATTTTCTAGAAAGAGCAAAGTCAAAAATGCTTTAGTGAAATCAGCACTTTCTTGCCTGTTTGTTTTTAATAGCTGAAAGCAGCAGAAAAGGTGCTGATGCTGCCAGAATTGTGTACTCTCTAGGTGTATTGGCATTTCTTTAACGTAGTTTTGTGCCTGTGCCTTAAGCTGCATGGTGCACAAATCATTCTTCCTTTGAACAGTATAGTTGCTTTACCTCTGAAAATTTTTGAGGTAAACAACTAGTCCCATATATTTATCCAGTAGATAAATTCCAGTGCATGTTGTTACTGCTGATGATGTGGACTACTTTCTCTGTTTCTGTCAGCAGTAAGGAATATACCAATTATGTTATTCAAGGAATATTTGGAATGGTGCATTATGTCTTGCAGTGCTGTGTTTAGTAATTTTTCTGTGTTCTCAAATATACCAACTAATACTCTTACAGCAAAGAACAGGATACAAATGATTTCATGACAGGTTCTGATACACCTTTTTTGAAATATAGTATTTTATTCTGGTTATACAGAGGCAAATCAGTTCTCTTGTTCTTAGCTAATGTGATGGTGCTGATCATCCCCTTTGTCCACCTCTCTTTCTGCTCTGGAGATCTATGGTTCTTGGTTTTCAGAGATCCTGTGTAAGGCAAGATGGCTTTGTACTTCTCAGGCACTCATCTTAGGAAGGCACAGCAGGAGAACAGTCCATGCAAGATGTATGTGTTTCTGCAGTTCTTGACTTTCTGTTGAAAACTTGTGCATATCTCTGCGTGTGTGTTTTACTCTGCTGCATCTGTATTTTTTTCTTTACAAAAAAACCCCCACATGGTTCTTTCGCATGCCTTTGCTTTTTAGTGTTGACCTTACCTCATCTCTGTGTGGCCCTGTGGGTGTCCACTGGAGCTGTGCTGCATGTGTCTGTTACCTCCTTGGCTGAGGTTTCCTTAGGCAAGAAACTCAAGTCTGAGGTGTCAGACCTTTGCAGCTATGCATACTTTTTTTGGATTGTTTTGTGGGGTGTTTGTGTGATTGCGTGTGTGTATACAAAGACAACATTCTCAGGAAGCTGCATTTTACTCTTAGAACTCTCTGTATTCTCCATCCCCAAATACAAATTCACAGACTTTTCAAATGAACACATAGATTTGAAACTCTTTTGAGTCTGGCAGTATTGTGCACTTCGTGCTGAGAAAAGAAGAGAAAATAGATTATATCTTGAATGCAAGAGGCAATCTTGCAGGGTATGCATATGCACGCTTCGGTATATGTGAGCTGTTGAAGGACTTAAATGCTGGAAAGACAGTAAAATCAGCATTTCTGGTACCTGCTAACTCCTGTCATCACATTCTTCCCCTGTGTTTACAGTGCATGTCCACATGTAAATCCTTTGAGAGTTGATACCATTTAATAACTTTTAATTGAAACCTGTGCATTGCATCTGTAGGGAAGAAGTTGGTTTGCTTAAGAGCATTGCCTTGAGAGACTGTACAATATGTTAGTAATAGATGTACCCATTTTATATTTAACTAGTGTCTCATGATGCATCTGTATTTGCTGTCTGTCTGATCTTCTGTGCTCATTTTTGCTGGCTTTTGTCTGCAGGAATGCAGAAAGAAAAAAAGTTAATCTCAGTTTACAAGGGAGCAATGACTGAGAAGCTGTGACTGAGTTTCCGGGTGGAGTTTTAGGATTCATTTATCTAGGTGCCATTATGCTTATTAGGACCAGGTTTTACCACATAATAAAATGAGTATGGCCTATTAGAATATAGAGAATTGCAATTGCCCTTTGCCCCTGCTTATCTTTTAAGGTGTGCTGTTTCATAGGAATAACATAAGTCTCAATAGCAACCAGTAGTACCCCTGGTACTGCTCATTCATTAAAGCAGGTTATTTATTTTCAGAAAGGTTATTTATTTTCTGTTAGAAGCAAAGCAAGCAGCTGAGAATCAAAGCAGAGAACACTTAATACAATTTAGCATTGAAATCAATGCTGTGTCTGCTAATATTTTTATTTATTTTTATTTTTAGATAATCCTTAAAATAATTTGGTTCAATCTGACTTATTTATTTACAAGCTTGGAGCAAAGAAGTTAAAATAGTGTTATCGGATGAAGTAACTTGAAACTGCCTAATTCTAGGAAGCAAAGTGCAAATTACTTCTCAAACAGAAAAACTAAGTTGATTTTCTCTCTAAATTAGGTAATAAGGAATCTGTCCTCTCTCTGTAGAACTAGTGTTGTCTAATTAACTTTTTGGGTGGAATATATGATAAAAGAAAGACTGGTTTGTTCTGTTTATTGCAGATTTTCATTCTATTGTTAGGTGTATCCAAGACATTCCCCTCAAGACCACGTGAAGCTTTATGTACAAGCTAATAGTGTGTGATGGCCTTTCTTTGTCTTTCAGATGGAAATACTTACATAGTATACCTTCCTTGCTGGGTGTATGCCCATCAGCTGAGAGCTATTGCATTATTGCTAAGAAAATTTTTTTGTGTATATAAAATGGCTGTAGTGGAGGATGTAATATAATGTGTTATTTTTAATTTGCAGGTTTCCACACTGTTGTGGTTCTTTGGATTTGTTTTTTTTTTTTT
>NW_016690194.1:5663330-5670097 GCF_001604755.1 Lepidothrix coronata | reverse complement strand
CGTAGGTTTGTTTAGAGTGACCTTCTCTTAGATGTATTGCCTTCCAAGGCTGTCGAGCTCCATCTACCCGGGGGGCTGGAAATCGAACCCGGGTCGCAGCGGTGAGAGTCCTGCACCCTAACCACTAGACCAAGATATGGCAAATGCCATCCTCTGTTTTTTATTCTTGACTGTACATTGAGACTGGCAATCTGTTTTTAATGGGAATGGGTTTTTGCAATTTGCTCAGCTGTCCTGGTTTCACTGCAGTTGGTAATGAAGCCCCATGCAGCTGCTCATCACTCCCCCCAGCACGAGGATCAGGAGGAGAATCAGAAGGGTATAAGCTGAGAACTTGTGACCTGAGATAAAGACAGTTTAATAGGGAAAGCAAAAGCCACACATGCAAGCAGACCAAAACAAAGAATTAATCCACTACTTCCCCACGTCAGGCAGTGTTTCAGCCATCTCCAGGAGAGCAGGGCCTCATCATGTGTAACAGTTACTTGGGAAGACAAATGCCATCACTCCAAATGTTCCCCCCCCCCCTTCTTCCCGACACTCTATATACTGTGTATGATGTCAATGGTCTGGAATATCCCTTTGGTCAGTTTGGGTCACCTGACCGGCCTGGTCATCTGGCTGTTTTCTGGCCTCGGCTTGCCTCTGTTTTTCCTGCGCCCTGTTCTGACCCCAGCCCAGATCTGCTCGGATTTCATCGGAGAGGCTTGACCCATCTGCAGTGGAACTTTCTGGGGAGGAGGTCGCCTTTTCCTTCCTCTGATCCGTGTTTGGCAGCAGCTTGTGCCCACTGATGAAGGGCAGGAAATCCTGGCCACAGCCTGCGTGAGTTTTGTGGGAAGAACCCCCTTTTTCCCCTTCCCGTTGGGGGGGCAGATCTCCATTTTCGGCTTCTCCCACCTACCGGGGCCCACATGGCTACCGCCAGGGCCCAACAGCGCCCCCCGCTGGCCAACACCGAGCAACTGCAGGCTCTGCTCCTCCAGTGATCCAACAGCGCCCCCTCCTGATCGTGGTTAGAATTGCGCCAAAAGGCAGAAAGTACTGAGCTGTTTCCTTTTTGAAGGGGGTTTTTGGGTACAGGATTATTGTTTGGTTGTTTTTGTGTTCTTTTGTTGTTCTGCCAATACACATATATCCTTTAATAAAGGGCTGTTATTTTTCCTTTCTCGATACTTCCTCAGTTGGAGCCTCTTAATTTTGGGTTTACAATTGCTTAGAGGGAGGAGTTTGGTCTTCCTCATAACTCATCCTCCACAGCAAAAGACTTCAGTCTCATTAAACTGAGACGCCAGGTAATGACTGATGAGAGCTCCTCCCAGATTTTACCAGTGAATTTGTATCCTGTTTGTAACTGAGCTGAATTTTAGTACTGAGTTGACAGCTGAAGGAGTTAAACTCTTGTTTCACCTCAGAGTGGGCACTGTTCAAACAACCACTTGTCTCTGGCCATGCAGTTAAAGATATGTCTTGGCTCTTCCTTGTTGTGACTTCTGAGTCTCTGGTCATCCCTTGCTTTCCCTTTAGTCATTGGCCTCAGGATGGTGACTACCAGCAGGTAGTGATGGTGTCAATACCACTGAAGCTTTGCTACACAGCTGTGAGGCAGCTGAGACGGATAAAAATATGCCACCATCCTTGTTTAATCTTGGTCTCAATAACCTAAAGACATAAGGTCCTTTTTGATGTTACTGATGTACTGTACTATCCTGTATATTTCTCCAAACTTAGCCTGAAAGTCATTTCGGCATGGTCACGCACTCCAAATGGAATAAAAGCATAGCTGAGGGCACGGATGGGCCTTCAAAAGCACTCTGTGGATCCATTTGCTTGTTGGCAAGACTTTGCAGCTATTATGACTGAAATAGAATAAGTGCTTTTCTTTGCTCTTCCAACTAAACTGCAAGTCTTTTTTTCATATTGTTTTTCTCTACCTCCTCTCCCTTCTCTTGCTTTCTGTGGCAGAGAAGCAGAGTAGGTGGGCCACAATATGGAGCATTACTGTGGTGTAAGAAGTTTTTTTGAAGTCTTGAAACATTCACAGTTTCTATACTATCTAATTTTTAGTCCACCTGGAATCGTCAAGCCTTTTTGTCTGGGTATATTCTGTTGATGTCCTCACCCTCCTGCACGTCTTTATACTCCTCATTGTTGCAGAAAAACAATTTTAACCCAAAATGTTTAGAAACTGTCCTGCAAAACTAAATTGGTGCTTAAAAAAATAGAAGGGGAGGGGAAAAAAAAGGAGCTTTGTTAACATCAGGCTTGATTCCTCATCTTAAGTCTCTGTGTTCGTATGTGAAATATGTGGTAGTGTTGAATTTTCTTCTGATTGTCTCTGTTCTTTGAGCAGTCATGAAGAATGATGATTTTCTATTTCTAAATTGAGTTTTTCTCGTATGTGTATTTTGTGTAGCCATATGTCAGTTGTTCATGTGAAAACTGGGCAGTGTTGTCATCTCTCTGCTCTTTCATAGGTCTTCCAGGAAAACAGATTGATTTGAGAGATGAGTTTTCACTTTGAGTTGGTTTAGTATCAACACTGGGAAGTGTAGAGATGTCAGAATTGTGTGGATTGAATTAAAATAATTGTTTGGCCTTGTATATCAGAAGGATTGTGGACTGTAATCTTTTTTTTTTTTTTTTAAGTTCAAGTACGGAGGCAGCTTTCCATTTTTATCTTTAACTGAAATTTTGACAGTCTCTACAAAATATGCTATACTGTTAATTTATGTGAAAATGGGGAGATGTGTGTCTGTGTGTATGGAAAGTATCCCTGGCTGACATAGTACTTCAATTACATGAATGTTGTTAGAGCTGTGAAATTTGCTATTCCTTGAATATATTGGAGGAGAGTCTGGCAAGGGGGAAGCATTTCTGTTGGCTTTGGCTAATGTGCTTTTCCTCAGGGTCGAGTCATGGATCTGGAAGGCAAAGTCCGGAAGGCGGCAGCAGAGAGGGGTGCTGTGGAGCTCAAAAAGAATGAATTCCAAGGGGAGCTAGAGAAGCAGCGACAGCAGATTTACAAAATCCAGTCCTTGCACAGCTTTCAGATGGAAAATGCTGACAGAGTCCGTCAGGAAGAGAAGGTAGGGTTTCTTCTAGCCAGTTTTCTGTGAGACTGTGAATTACCAAGACAATCTCTGCAACAGAAAATGTTTCTCACATGTTCCAACTGATGGGCATACGGTCAGTGTTGGTATGCCAAAACATTTATCTGTCTTTTTATGGTATTTAGAAAATGGATATTGAATGCATGTTATAGCATTTGCTGTGTAATATATGAAATACTAGAAGCTGCAAGTAATGGCACTTCTGACTAAAACCCCTACCCCCTTTGTAAATCGTGGTTACCGATCTTGGGTTGGCTTCTGGCTTTCTTTCTCGTGTACTAATGTTTTAATAATTAAAGAAAAGAGGAAAATGCACCAAGATATACATTTGTATTTCCAAATATGTTTGTAAGCATAAATGGTTGATGTTCATTTCTAAACACGTTACAAATTTTGTGGGACCTTGGCCTTTTGCCTCCAAAACTTAGTAGTGCTGGGAAGACATGAGAAGGTTAGACTTTCATGGCAGAGCTCCTGACTGTACAGTGTTGCCGGAGAGATGGAAGTCCTTTGTGAAGAATTTGAACTTAGCTAGTTAAATAGCAGTGTGTACAATTGCTGCTGTGTAGTATCCTGCAAACTGTTTTGTTGTGTATTTTCCTCCTGTTGCTGATACCATTTTTAATGTGGTAATGTGGTTGTTAGTCATTGATATCACTTTTCTCCCTGTTAGTAGAAATATTGAGTTGAAAGTGTTCAGTTGCTTCTCCTGTAGAGTCTCTTGACTGAAGTTTGTAGATCAGCTTTCCAGACTATTACTTCGAGCACGCTGAACAGACACAACACCTATTGGTATGCAAGGAGTCAACTCCACTGAAAAGGAATTACAGTAAATCAGCAGGGAGTGAGAAGAAAGCCTTCTGTGAAAAGGAAAAGGTGCCTATGTGTATTTTGTTTTGTGTTTTTTTTTTTCAAACCAAACAATCTTGCATATTCTAGTTTTGGAAAGGCTTTGAGGAACATTCCGTACTTGCCATAACATGATCTTGCTAAATTAGCAAAAGAAATCAGTCTGATTACTCATAACTGGTACAGCAGAAGCCTAGAAGACCACCTTTGTTCAAAATGTATCTTCCACATGGTGAGGAGAAGCAAAATCATCATCCGAGACTTGCTGCACTGTAGGCGCCCTGAGAGTGGGAATTTAGAGTATGTGTAGTTTAAGAGTTAACTAGTGGAATGTTTCTACCTCTTCATAGCAAAATGAATGGACAAAAAGAAATGCAGAAGGTACCTTAGATGTATCTGTACAAGTTTTATATTAAGAATCTCGTATCATAGGTTTTTGTTTTCCTTATGCTGCCTACTATTTGGGTTTTAGTTAAATATAACAATATCTTGAAATTCCTGTAGCTCTACAGGGCTTATTTTCTCCAATCTGTTTGCTAGTGCACTGCACCCGTAAAAGTAATTTCTTTTTAATATGTGTTAACTTCCCATCTCTTCTGCTGAGAGTGTAAGAAATTGTTAATCTTGTAATTTTGGTGGTTTCTGCAGTTTTGAAGGGTGAACTACACCGTGTGATGGTGCACATGTCTTTTGTGACAAAAAAGGAGAGTCTAAATTGCTTGTAGCATAGGATGTGAAACAAGTTTGAGTCTCTGACCTTTGCCATGATCACGCTTTAAGAACAGAGCTGGTTTTTTGGGTTTGGGTTTTGTTGGCTGGGTGGGTTGTTCGTTTCTTTGGTTGGTTGGTTTTTTTGCTTGTTTGGAATTTTTTTTGTTGGTTTGGTGGGATTTTTTTATGTTTATTGAGGATGAGAAAAAGTCTACAATTTGTGAATGGAATTCAGTTCAGTGAAATATAGATTTACATGAACAGTGTCTCCTCCATTTTTGGCTTGAAATTTGTTTTAAGTCTTTCTTCAATTGATGTGCCTCTACTAAAGTATACATGAGTGTGCAGCACCCAGGCCAACCTAAAGGAGAAATATTTCTTAGGAATCTTATTTATGAACTTTTTTTCCCACATACTAATATGTAGTTAGCCATTAATATCTTGGCCTAGAATGAAAAAGCTTTGTTGTGGCTCGTTGTCATAGTTTAACCCCAGCTGGCAACTAAATATCGTGCAGTCACTTACTCAGTCCCCCCACCTCTCCCTAGATTTTTGAAGAAAACACATGGCTTGAGATAAGAACAGTTTAGTAACTGAATCAAAATGAAATAATGATAGTAATGAAAAGGAGAGAGAGAGGAATAAAACCCAAGAGAAACAAGAGATGCACAATACAATTGCTCAGCACCAGCTGACAAATGCCCATCCCGTCCCCCAGCAGTGATCAATGCCTCCCGACCAACCCCCTCAGTTTATATACTGGATATGACATTCTATGGTGTGGAGTATCTCTTTGGCCAGCTGTCCTGGCTGTGCTCCCTCCGGGCTTCTTATGCACCTGCTCACTTGGCAGAGCATGGGAAACTGGCAAGTCATTGACTCAGGGTAAGCACTACTTGGCAACAACTAAAACATCGGTGTGTTACCAACATTATTTTCCTGCTAATACCAGCATGGTGTTGGGGAGCAGTGGGAACATGCGAGGTGGGTCTACTCTTTTTCTTTGCAGTAAGGACTTAAATAATTTCGAGTTAATTATGCCCTGCTTCTCCCTGATTAATTATAGATGTCTGTTTCTGCATGTATAAATCTTAGCCTCCCATCTTGCTTTATTCCCAGTTGGTTTCGTTCTTAGCAGGTGAGTTACTGATCCTGTGGCTCATCTTTGTCTCCTTTGTGCTATATTTGTAAATTCAAAGCCCTTTTTTTCTTAGGTGTTAGTTTTAAAATCAGTGTTAACGCTCATCAGGTTATTTGCTGTTTTAATTCTTTTTCCTGTTGCAATATCTCATGCTTCTATATACAGCACCTGCAATCAGTGTTAGAAAGCACATGTCAGTTCGGTGTACTTGGATTAGCTTGATTTATGATTGTAGGAAATGCTGAAGGAGTAATTGTAGTAATTCCTCCAAGGCATATATCTATGGAGAATACTGTGTAAGGTGTTAGTTGGATCAAATGCATGTACATAGTCCAGAGCATGTGCTCAAAGCATAGGTTTTGAAATAATCTCCCTCATGTGTATTTCTGCATTATGTTTTTGGGTTTTTTTAAACATAACTTTATCTTTGTGTTTAAGTGGAATGTGACTAATGTAGACATGTTCTATGGTGAATAATAATGACAAAATCTCTGTCAGTTGTCATTAAAAAATTTGCCGTACAGCTGGAGCAAGATTTTTCCCTCACTGCTGGTGGAAGTGTGACTTTTGATTTTTTGGTTTCTGAAGACTTGCTGTCCACAACATTGTCTTCAGTCAGGAGACTGATTTTTATCTCTTTGGCAGTCACATGGACTTTTGTGCAAGACATATTTGCAAATATAAGAAGCTGGTTCTATGTTTCAGAGTCACTCTGTCACAGAACATGAGATTTTGATGTGGTGATACAGTTATTTTCCAAAAGCTGGATTTTCTGGGGATGATAGCTATTGTTTTGTGGGCTAAATGAAGTTTAAAATGTGAGTTGCTTTCTAGAACTGAGTATTGCCATATGTCTGGTGTGCTGGTTTAAGAGTTAACCAGCAGGGGTAATGAACCCAACTCAAAGGAGAGATTATAAAGTCAGAATAACAATTTATTAAAATAATACAGTA
>NW_016690194.1:5660841-5662080 GCF_001604755.1 Lepidothrix coronata | reverse complement strand
CCCCCAGCTCAGCCTTTGGCTAGAGTTAGAGTCAGCATTTGGAGTGTGTGCTGTGAAGGAAGAGATTCACAGCACCTGAGGTAAGAGGGAGGAGGCTAGGCCTTCTTTCCCACCCTGCAGCTGTGGGACGCTTGAGACAGTGCATAACTGAACCGAGCTGCCTGTGGCAAGGCTAGGGGGCTTTTTCCCCCCACTGCGTTTAGGCTGGTGGGGGGTGGATTTTGAGGCTCAGCACTTGAGCAGAACCAAGTGGATGGGCTGATAAATCAGCTCGGTGCTTGGGAGAAGAGTCCCAGGTGAAATTGGAGACGAGCCAAGAGCTCGGGAGTTGCCTGCTGAAGCTGACCAGGGGCAGCTGAGAACTGACGTGGAGGAATGAAGATTCCAGGATGTGGATGCTTGATAAGCTAAACTACACTACAGCAGCCTACGAACTGAGGTGAGACACCGAGAGGGAGAAATCACCAGCAGCAGAAGAGCAAGGACTCAAAGCTATGTTCTTAGACCTCGTGAGGAGAGACTGCAACAAACAACTGCTGGAACTTGGTGAGGGGGGAGTGTTCGGGAGCCCAGAACACTCCCACGGCAGACTGTGTTACATATCAGCTTTAAAGGCTGCTCCTGGACTAAAGTTAAAGGAGGGGCTTGAAAGGACTGACTGATAATAATGTAATATATATATATAATTGCCTTTAGTTTGTATAGTATTTATTTGTGTAAATAAATGTATATATTTCCCCCTTCCCCTACAGAAGCCTCTGGCCTGAAAGTTCCTCTCTGATGTTAGGATACTGTCCTAGTTAGCACAGCTGAGAGCAGTTCATCATGGTATGGGTGTAACCCAAAACTGTGTATTCTATAGCCTTCCATGCCATTTCCCAGAAACTGTTGTCAAATAGACTATTCCCACCCTCCGCCCATAGAGCCTGACTCCTCAGGTATTAAGAGGCCTGTGAGATAGGAGGATGCTCTTACCTTTTATGGAACTCCCTGAGGGAAGTACTGACCATTCCTGCCTGAACTAGAGAATATATAAACCTGGAGTTTCAGAACTTTTTAACCACTCGTGGGATCCAGAGGAAGACTGCAGCTCATCGCTCTCAACCTCAGCTGGACTGCAATCACCGCTTCTGACCAGACTGCAACAGCTCTCCCACCAGCAGGTTTTTCCCCTCTCCCTTTACTTTGGACTCAAGCGGGGCCCAAGGAACACCACTTTGTTCAAGCCCTAAGGTACTG